>NC_083592.1:1611372-1771372 GCF_027579695.1 Neoarius graeffei | reverse complement strand
AGAAAGTACCACAGGACTGGAACGATGCCAACATCATTGTCCTTTATAAGCAGAAAGGGGACAGAGCAGATTGTGGCAACAGTCGAGGAATATCACTCCTCTCCACAGCAGGCAAAGTCCTAGCAAAGATTATGCTCTCCCGGCTGGTGGAGTACATCTCAGAATGTACTCTCCCTGAAACACAGTGTGGTTTCCGGAAGTCCAGATCCACAACCGACATGATCTTTGCTCTACGGCAGCTACTTGAGAAAAGTAGAGAGCAGCGCAAAGACCTCTATATCGCCTTCATCGACCTCGGCAAAGCCTTTGACACCATAAACCGTGACATGCTCTGGGAACAACTCTGCAAACTTGGTGTACCACCCAAATTCCTCTCCATCCTGTAACAACTACATGATGGCATGCAAGCCAGAGTTGTTATGGGAGGACTCCAGTCTGAGCCCTTTAGGGTTAATGTTGGGGTGAAGCAAGGCTGTGTCCTGGCACCAGTACTATTCAACCTCCTCCTCTCAGCAATCACCCGACTGTTCCACCGTGCCCTGCAGCACAAAAATGGTATAGACCTGGAACACCGCCTTGACGGTAACCTGTTTAATATCCGACGGCTCCAAGCTCATACCAAAACATCAACCTGCCACATCCATGAGCTCCAGTATGCAGATGACTGTGCTGTCCTGGCACACAGCCCAGACTCCGTGCAGCATGCCTTGGACACCATCTCAGTGCTGTATCAGTCCTTCGGTCTTCAGGTAAACACCAAGAAGACGGAGGTCATGGCGCAACTCTGTACTAAACCCCCCTCACCTGTTGGCTTCCATATCAATGGCAGTCCACTCAGCCTTGTTCACCATTTCACGTACCTGGGCTCCACACTCTCTGCAGACTCCTCCCTTGACAGAGAAATACACTACCGGATCAACAAAGCCTCATCAGCCTTTGGGCGCCTTAGGAAAAGAGTATTTGACAACAACAACTTAAAAATCAGCACCAAAGTAGCAGTCTACAATGCAGTCTGTGTCTCCACCCTACTCTATGGGGTGGAAACATGGACCCCATACAGACGCCACATAAATTGCCTGGAGATGTTTCACATCAGAAGCCTCCAAAAAATACTCAACCTGTCCTGGGAAGACCGCATCCCCTACACTGACATTTTGACTGCGACTGGCACCACCAGTATGGAAGCAGCTCTGACCAACAGGCATTTACGCTGGGTTGGCCACACCATTCGCATGCCTGGCTATCGCCTCCCACGCCAAGTCCTGTATGGACAGTTGCTCAACTCCAAGCGGGCTGCTGGTGGCCAGAAGAGGCGATACAAGGACTTTACAAAAGAACTCTTGAAGCGCTGCAACATCAACCCAGGCCATCTCGAGGCACTAGCATCCAACAGACCAGCCTGGAGAGCCACGTGCAACAAAGCAGCTGAACAAATCAACGACACCTTCATCCAAAGGAGGACCGCAAGACGTGCACAACGACACCGGCAGGCAGACCCCACCCCCTAAACATCAGGGCATGCCTGCTCCATCTGTGGAAGAGTGTGCGGCTCCAAGATTGGCCTCCATAGCCACATGAGGTGGCATCAGCGCCAACAATGTTGAACCCCCGCCAACCCCTGGAGCAAGCGTCATCATCAGACACGATGGACAGCTAAGAGATATGTGTATGTATGTGTGTGTGTGTGTGTGTGTGTGTGTGTGTGTACACAGCAAATTCCCCACCGTTGAATTAACACTTTCAGAGTTCATTTGTGTCCAATTGGACATATATAAACACAGTAGGGTGTTAATTCAACACTCTGGGTGTTAATTCAACACTGGGGATTTTGCTGTGTGTGTATGTATGTGTGTGTGTGTGTGTTGCTCTGCATGCCCTTATAAAGTGTTCCTGCGTGTTTCAGCAGCACGCGCGCTCTGTGCCGCTTTATAACCGCACGCCGGGTGACCCTCGGTGTTATGAGTTTGTTTCCCTTGGTGTTATGAGTTTGTTTCCCTCAGAGTTATGAGTTTGTTTCCCTCAGAGTTATGAGTTTGTTTCCCTTGGTGTTATGCATTTGTTTCCCTCAGTGTTATGAGTTTGTAACCCTCGGTGTTATGAGTTTGTAACCCTCGGTGTTATGAGTTTGTTTCCCTCAGTGTTATGCATTTGTTTCCCTCAGTGTTATGAGTTTGTAACCCTCGGTGTTATGAGTTTGTAACCCTCGGTGTTATGAGTTTGTTTCCCTCAGTGTTATGCATTTGTTTCCCTCAGTGTTATGAGTTTGTAACCCTCGGTGTTATGAGTTTGTTTCCCTCGGTGTTATGAGTTTGTTTCCCTCGGTGTTATGAGTTTGTTTCCCTCGGTGTTATGAGTTTGTTTCCCTCAGAGTTATGAGTTTGTTTCCCTCGGTGTTATGAGTTTGTTTCCCTCAGAGTTATGAGTTTGTTTCCCTCAGAGTTATGAGTTTGTTTCCCTCAGAGTTATGAGTTTGTTTCCCTCGGTGTTATGCATTTGTTTCCCTCAGAGTTATGAGTTTGTTTCCCTCGGTGTTATGCATTTGTTTCCCTCAGTGTTATGAGTTTGTAACCCTCGGTGTTATGAGTTTGTTTCCCTCAGTGTTATGCATTTGTTTCCCTCAGTGTTATGAGTTTGTAACCCTTGGTGTTATGAGTTTGTTTCCCTCGGTGTTATGAGTTTGTTTCCCTCGGTGTTATGAGTTTGTGACCCTCGGTGTTATGAGTTTGTTTCCCTCGGTGTTATGAGTTTGTTTCCCTCGGTGTTATGAGTTTGTTTCCCTCGGTGTTATGAGTTTGTTTCCCTCGGTGTTATGAGTTTGTTTCCCTCAGTGTTATGAGTTTGTAACCCTCGGTGTTATGAGTTTGTTTCCCTCGGTGTTATGAGTTTGTTTCCCTCGGTGTTATGAGTTTGTTTCCCTCGGAGTTATGAGTTTGTTTCCCTCGGTGTTATGAGTTTGTGACCCTCAGTGTTATGCATTTGTTTCCCTCAGTGTTATGAGTTTGTAACCCTCGGTGTTATGAGTTTGTAACCCTCGGTGTTATGAGTTTGTTTCCCTCAGTGTTATGCATTTGTTTCCCTCAGTGTTATGAGTTTGTAACCCTCGGTGTTATGAGTTTGTTTCCCTCGGTGTTATGAGTTTGTTTCCCTCGGTGTTATGAGTTTGTTTCCCTCGGTGTTATGAGTTTGTTTCCCTCAGAGTTATGAGTTTGTTTCCCTCAGAGTTATGAGTTTGTTTCCCTCGGTGTTATGCATTTGTTTCCCTCAGAGTTATGAGTTTGTTTCCCTCGGTGTTATGCATTTGTTTCCCTCAGTGTTATGAGTTTGTAACCCTCGGTGTTATGAGTTTGTAACCCTCGGTGTTATGAGTTTGTTTCCCTCAGTGTTATGCATTTGTTTCCCTCAGTGTTATGAGTTTGTAACCCTCGGTGTTATGAGTTTGTAACCCTCGGTGTTATGAGTTTGTTTCCCTCAGTGTTATGCATTTGTTTCCCTCAGTGTTATGAGTTTGTAACCCTCGGTGTTATGAGTTTGTTTCCCTCGGTGTTATGAGTTTGTTTCCCTCGGTGTTATGAGTTTGTTTCCCTCGGTGTTATGAGTTTGTTTCCCTCAGAGTTATGAGTTTGTTTCCCTCAGAGTTATGAGTTTGTTTCCCTCAGAGTTATGAGTTTGTTTCCCTCGGTGTTATGCATTTGTTTCCCTCAGAGTTATGAGTTTGTTTCCCTCGGTGTTATGCATTTGTTTCCCTCAGTGTTATGAGTTTGTAACCCTCGGTGTTATGAGTTTGTTTCCCTCAGTGTTATGCATTTGTTTCCCTCAGTGTTATGAGTTTGTAACCCTTGGTGTTATGAGTTTGTTTCCCTCGGTGTTATGAGTTTGTTTCCCTCGGTGTTATGAGTTTGTGACCCTCGGTGTTATGAGTTTGTTTCCCTCGGTGTTATGAGTTTGTTTCCCTCGGTGTTATGAGTTTGTTTCCCTCGGTGTTATGAGTTTGTTTCCCTCGGTGTTATGAGTTTGTTTCCCTCGGTGTTATGAGTTTGTAACCCTCGGAGTTATGAGTTTGTTTCCCTCGGTGTTATGAGTTTGTGACCCTCGGTGTTATGAGTTTTATCCCGGACGCAGGGACTCGAACTTGCGTGCGTGCTGCGTCCCAAACCGCACAACACAGCACTACGCGACGAAGTTCTCGTGCATGCGCTTTCCAACCGGTCCGTCTGACGTCACGCAGGCAGAGTCGGCTTTCCCGCCCGAGCTGTAGTGTGAGGTAAAGTTTTACAGTTTGAATACAGACAAAGTGAAGGAAAATATGGAAATAATTACATTATCATCAATATTTTATTAACAATTCACGTTTAAAGTTTATTATTTAAAATAATTACATGTGCAGTTGGCCTATAATTATTTACTTTATATAAAATTAATGAACTAGCGATTAACTACAGGTGCCAGTTAGCTGGAGGCTAATGTTAGCTAGCCATAATAACTAGGTTAACTAGCATTTAGTGTTATAGTGCTATTATTCTGAATAGACCTGACGAATATAAAATCAGTATATTTGTATATTAGCTCGCATTAATCCACAGCCTAGCAGCGGCTATTCTTAGCAACACAGACCCACCACCGTCTGGCCATGAGCTAACCTCAGGGAGTGGAAGGGCGGGCGGGGGAAAGTTCACTTTATTTAATATTATATGCTTCATATCTTTAAAAAAAATTATTTCCAAGCATTATTACATTTTCTGCGGGGCTCCAGGGGACACTAGTTGGGGCTCTGATCCATGTTTCATTACTGAACCTTGCAATGTCATATCACTTAGGGCTGTGCCGATAGACGATGCCATCGTCCATCGACGATGGTGGTCATCCATCACGATGGAGAGCCACCATCTTGATACCACGCCCCCTCCTGTCATAAACATGCACGGTATCATCTGGGCCTATTTAACCTAAAAAGTTAGTTTTTTGTTAGTTTAGTTAGTTAGTTTTGTTTAATTTATAAATATAACATATATATAAATATATAAATCATAAAGTAATATCCTATTACTGCTTGTTCACGTAGGCTATGGTGCAGGGACGTGCTAGTGAACATAACATGTGGTTACACAAATACAGTATGCTACTAATAATACATTTTGACTTCATTTTTTAGCCTACACTATACTTTTAATGTAAAATTTGTCATGTTGTTCAAACAAATAGCCACTATTAACGACTTCAGTCGGGAAATATTGCACCTTATCAAACGGCAGTGAAGCGCAGACTTCGGCAGAAGTCAAATAACTTTAATCTGGTAAACAGGCCTACTTTCAGACTCAAAATGGTCCACTCTAAGCCATAATGTCAAACCAAAGGGAAGAATGAAGGTGATTCTGATAAATGTAAAGACAGTAAAAAAAAAAAAAACAATATTAAATCATGATTTTAAAAGCTGGTGCAATAGACCCCTTCGCATGTTTGTAAACAAACCGACCGTTGCCAGGATGCGCGCGCAGCCTGGACCCAGAAACAATGGCGCTGCCCATAGACCGGCATTATGAGCTGTCAGATTATGCAAAACAATTGTCGTTACAAGATTGAGAATGCTACATAAATAAGTTAACTCTAACAAGTGGACATCGCCTACCGGATCCGTATTTAATTAAAGAGTGGACGGACGATGTTAGTAAGTTCCCTGGTATACAATGGCCAGATATATACTCGCACCTTACTGACAAGACTTCAGTGTACACCCACGAAAAACTTCGTGCCTACAAGTCTTTAGACGCATATGATTATGTTATGTGCAGGCATGTACAGAACGTGTTTTACACTGAAATTGTTTTAATCAAATTATGCCAGTGATGTGATGGCAATGTGGCTTTAGCTACAACAGCAAATGCCAACACTAAACAGCAATTTGCAGGAGGTGATGGCATGAAAGGAATGATAGTGTAAAGAGTGCAGCTAAGAGAAATCAGAGCTGCGTAAAAAGCGAGAGGCAGAGAGCAGAAATGAAACTGAACGGGGAGGGAGCTAGGTTAGAGCAGTCAACGTAAGTTGGCATTTAGAGCGAGGGCACACAATTTTACCTTTCCATCCTTGCTTTAAAATTGTGATTTTCGGCATACACAAATAATGATGGCACAAAATCTGGACTGCTTGAGTCAAGCGAGACCTCTCCTACAAACAAAACTGCATGCAAAGCTAAGTTAACATGCTAACAATATTCATTACATTGTGTAACTATGACCCAGCTAATCAGACAAACGTTACCAAAGTATTTTGCTACATCAGTAAACGAAGACTAGGAAGAATAAAAAAGAAAGATTTAATAAATAGCCTGAGCTTACCTGTGATGAAGTGGGCGCTGCATTTTTGATAGTGCTTTCATCCCAGTCTACACGTTTGATGGCTTGTAGCCATAGACATCGGCGATTTTTTTGGAATGGGTGAGATCCTGCTGGAATTCTGGACATTTTAACCCCATCACTGCTACGATTCTGACACCCGACAACACAACAACTAGGCATTTCTGAGTCTTTTTTGGGTCCAGGCTGCGCGCGCAATTTCCGCTTACGTATGAATGACGTTTACTGCGAAGGGGTCTATAATTCAAACACTAATAAATTGGAAAAATTAGCGCGTTCAAGTGCGCACTAAAGGCCGAAACGCATCTTCAATTGATATGGTGTAAATAAACAATGAGTAATAGCTTAAGTGTAGTTTCTTCTCATAGTTTGAATCCTAGTCTTTCATTGTTAGAGCAGATTAATATCTTGCCGTGATCAGTGAGTGCTCGGGGAGGTTCATTTCCACCTGCGCTTTGCGCAGCTCATTTCTCCGAAGCCAGCTGTGCGCAAATGCAGTGTTGACTGCTCGGCAAACTCCAAACGCTCGGTCTGTACTGGCCCTCTGTTGCGCAAGCGAGTTGGTTATGGCCAGGTTCAAATTGTGCCCAAAACAACTTAACCACGGCCATTTCAATTGCCTGATGGCTGTGACAATATTCGCCCCGTTGTTATACAGGCGATCTGGGGCGTGGCCACGGGGGGGGATGGGGTGGGCACTGCCCCCCCAGGGACAAGTCCTGCTCCCCTGAGAAATGTCCCTGTCCATCCAAAAAAAACTGGCCAGAAAAAAGGCCACGATTTATGATCTCTGTTTGTGTCTTGTATTGGTAGAATAAATGCTGGTGTTGATTTAAAAACAGCATATATCTGCAAAGTTTATAGCTTTAATTATTTTTTGTTATCGTGTTTCCCCCCTCCGTAACCTTAAGGGGCAGAACAATCGTCAAAACTGCTTTCCAGTTGGTTCGTTTGAATAGGGGGCGTGTCAGTCCTCCTCCATTCAACTAGCAAGCACAACGCTGTGCGGGAGTTTACTTTGCGCCCATACAGTTCCTATTTCGTTCTTCTCTGTCATCTTTTCACAAAGTAGTGGTAGTAGTTTTTGTTGAGTTGAGCTTGTTCGTTTCATTTACTTGTTGATTTGTGTAGATAAGTCAGCTAGTTACAGCAGTCTGCCTGTGCTAGCCTGCTATTATTAAGACTAGGAGACTGTGCTAGCTAGTTGAATTGCCAGCCTAGGCAGGCAGCCAGCCACTAAGCATAACCCACACAGACGTTATTAAAACATTTTATTAACTAGTACGTAACACCAAAAGACATGCATAGGTGGCTCATTAAAAAGCAGACCTCGTCTGCCCCTGTCGCTGCGCAAGCTTCTGACTCCGCTGTTGAGCCCAGCACCGCTGCTGCCAACGCAGAGCAAAGCCCTTCACAGGATCTGAACAGGTCTGCGCCATCCTGCAGTTCTGTGGCCGCTTCAGGAACTCAAAACCCCTGCATTTCACAAAGTATGCAGTCCTCCCAAACCTCTGATGTGCACGTCCCTTCCGACTTAAATATGGATAGCCCGTACAAGCCTATTTTAACTAATTACCCCAAGCGCCCATTTGGACAAACCCTTCGGTGCTTTAGTGCAAGCTGGTATCATTCTCGACTGTGGCTCGAGTATTCCGTTATCCGCGATGCCAGCTTTTGCTTTGCCTGCCGCAAATTTAACATTTCATATTCGGACCGCGAGGATATATTTACCAAACGTGGCTTCACAAATTGGAAAAAAGCCCTTGAAAAAGACGCCGGCTTCTAAAAACATGCGTCGAGTCTCCCGCACGTCAGATCAATGTCTGCGTGGCAGGAACACCAGCGTCGGGCAGAGACGGGTGAAAGCATAGCTCACCTGCTGGGTCAAACGCAGATAGAAAAAAACAGGTACTATGTGAAGAGCATTGGGGAGGCCGTTCAGTTCCTGGCTGTCAATGAACTGGCTCTGCATGGTCACAATCACGAGGGTGGGGAGGAGGGACTTTTCCTGAAGTTTTTTGAATATACAGTCAAAAAAGATGAGAAATTGGCAGAAATTGTAAAACATATCCCAGACAATGCAAAATACACGTCAAACGTAATACAAAATGAAATAATTGAAACCCTCACCAAAATGGTGCTAAACAATATCCAAGCCAGATACGAGAAAGCAGACTCTCCTGGACTTTGCATTAAAAGTGATGGTACCAGAGATCGCTGTAACATAGAGAATTTGTCTGTAGTAATTAGATTTGTCCAAAACTCTGTCCCCAAGGAACACCTAATTGGATTAATTGAACTACATCAGCTTGATGCTGAGTACATTTCCGACCACATTCTTTCACATTTGACTGACCTGGGTTACAGAACAGACAATTTAGTGTGTCAGTGCTATGATGGTGCGTCTGTCATGTCTGGGGGAAGGGGTGGTGTCCAAGCTTTGTTGCAAAACAAAGTGGGGAAGTACATTCCATACGTGCGCTGCTACAACCACCAGTTCCATTTGGCAGTGGTTCACGCAGTGGAAGCAGAACCCCTGGCAAAGAAGTTCTTTGACTGGTCAAATTCTTTAAACACATTTTGTCACAGACATTATGTTGCACACACACAACACACCTACACTGAAACGACTACTGGAAATACGGTGGACCAGTCATTATGAGGTCACGAAGTCCATTGTCACCAATGAGGGCACAATCAGAGGGCTTCTCTCAGATGTAGCAGAGGATGACACTGCTCCTTTTGACATCAGCACAGAGGCATTGGGTCTTTCGACCCAATTAAAATGACAGTGTTTCTTTAACACAGGAAAGTTCCTCCTTCAGGTCCTTGGTGCACTGAAACCAGCTAATGCCATTCTGCAGGCCCAAGCAGTGGATATGTGCACTGCTGGGGAGGTGGTGACAGCTTCACTGGCTACTCTGAAGGAGATGAGGAGTGACTCATACTGGCAGGAGCATTTCTCTCAGGGTGGAAGTAGGCCTACCAATTCGCCCCCACCTAAAAGAAAACGCAAAGTTAATTCACAGCTTGGTGATAGCGTTGTCTTGTCAACGCTTGGGCATTCTGATGACCAAATAGCTCCTAATCAAACTTTTAAAAGGGCCATGTTAAACATTCTTGACAGAGCTATTGTAGAGATGGAGACAAGATTCTCTCAGAGAAATGTTGAACTGATGAGGTCCACATCATTTCTCCTGCCAAAATCAAAGTCCTTTCTTGAGCCCTCTCTCCTGAAACCACTTCAGGTGCTTGCAGGCACAGAGCTTAACAGCATAAGCTTGCAAAATGAAATTTCTGTGGCAAAAGCAATGTTGCTCAATAAATTGTCAACTGATGCTAACCTCTCTGAAGCATGCAAATGCGTTCAGCAGTACAAAGAGGCCTTCCCCATATTGCATTCAATATATGTCACAGCACTTGTCATTGGCGTGTCTTCAGCTGCATGCGAAAGCTCTTTCTCCACCTTGAACCGCATCCTCACTTCACTACGCAGAACAATGCTGCATTCAAGGAAGACAAATTTAGTCATTCTGGCACATGAGAAGGAAACCACAGAAAATCTAGACATGAATGAATTTGTTTCAGAATTTGCTAAGTGGGCGGCACGGTGGTGTAGTGGTTAGCGCTGTCGCCTCACAGCAAGAAGGTCCTGGGTTCGAGCCCCGGGGTCGGCGAGGGCCTTTCTGTGTGGAGTTTGCATGTTCTCCCCGTGTCCGCGTGGGTTTCCTCCGGGTGCTCCGGTTTCCCCCACAGTCCAAAGACATGCAGGTTAGGTTAACTGGTGACTCTAAATTGAGCGTAGGTGTGAATGTGAGTGTGAATGGTTGTCTGTGTCTATGTGTCAGCCCTGTGATGACCTGGCGACTTGTCCAGGGTGAACCCCGCCTTTCGCCCGTAGTCAGCTGGGATAGGCTCCAGCTTGCCTGCGACCCTGTAGAAGGATAAAGCGGCTTGAGATAATGAGATGAGATGAATTTGCTAAGTGTAACCGCAGACTTGTACTGTAGATAATGGTCCAGGTCAAAGGTCAGCTATTCATGAAGACCAGTAGATGGTGCATCCCAACATTTTCAATGTCAACATTTAAATTTCCATTCAGTATAGCCAGGCTTTTCAAAAAAAGTTAGTTTAGGTTTTTTTTCTTTACAAAAAAAACAAACAAAAAAACAAAACAAAAAAAAACTTCATAAAAAAATTCCACACTGTTAACAAAATTGATGGTCATGATTTATGCTAGTGTGACCATATTTTGATTACCGAATTGAATTATTATTATTATTATTATTATTATTGGACTATTAGGCCTAGTAATTGTAGTAGTGGTTTTCCACCGATTTTTCAGGTATTGTTTTCTGCCCCCCCAGATGAGCTAACTGCCCACCCACACATCCCATTCTGGTCACACCTCTGCAGGTGATCTTTTTCTCCTCTATTTTCCATTCGGCAAGTGTCTTGTGCAATGCGTCTTCTAAATTGTCCGCTGAATGTGTCTCTGGCATGAAACTCGTCTGCAGGCATTTGGACTGCATTGCCCACTCTCGGTCCACATAATGTACGGTAGCTGACATATAGGGCATCACGTTGCAGCTGGACCACATATCCGTTATCAAGGCCAAATATTCCACATCACCTAGCGCTTTTTTTTCTTTACGTGCCAAAGCCTCGGATGAGTATCTAATACTTTTAATAATAATAATAATAATAATAATAATAATATATTTAATAACGTGGTATTAAAATCCCCCCCCCGCCCACGATATGATCGTCCATCACGATGTTTGCACTGTAAACATCGTCGATGCCAATTAAGGGGACATCGCACAGCCCTAATATCACTTACTAGTTACGGTCATAAAACATAATCAGAGAGAGAGAGAGATCGATAGAGAGATAGATTGATTGATCGATAGATAGCCTAGCGTACTAGCTGATATTATTGTCAGGAACATTGAGCGATAAGAGATTAGCAGAGATTAGCTAACGCAGTGAGATCAGGTGAACAGTCTGTCAGGTTACTGATATATTCAGGTCAAAATAAACAAAGAAAACTGCATTTCAGTTCACAAGTATATGAACATGCTAACTCGCGAGTTTAATGCTAGTCAATATTAGCCACAGTTGTAGGTTCTGCTTCTGTGTATTAAAACCTTTTAATGTAGTTCTTCTTTTTAATGCTGAGGACATGCTCGTGAGTCAGTGCTGCAGTGTATCATCATGATATTTAGTCTAAGGAATGACATTAGCACATTGCTAACAGCTAAAATGATGTAGCACATATCTCTCTGTGGATTATCATAGAAATGAAAAATGTTATGTAAACCACTACGACCATGGTTAGCAACAAGCACAGCATTTTCCAAAGTCTGTGCAGTTTTATTAAATAAACAATGTCTATTTTTTTAAAAATATTGTAATATACTTAGCTATTGCTTGCTAGATTGGAAACATGCTATCCATGGTATATGTAGGGTGTTATTATCTGTTATTAATGTGTAACGCAGGCTGAAGTAAGACTCATAGTCTTAAACATGTCTGACTGAATTTCTGTTTCCTGTTTGCAGAGCACTCAGTCAGATCGCACGGCGACTTTACCATCGTTCATCCGGAGAAGGTGGACGGAGACGGTCGCTTCATTTCTCACACGCTGTCACATCATTTTGTGAGCAGCAGGCGGCGACGGCGTGAGGTGGACATGCGCAACAGTCAGCGTGTGTATTACAAACTGAACTTCAGTGGATGGGATTTAACCCTCAACCTCACCATCAATGACAACCTTCTGGCCAGTGGGTATGTGTTCGAGCAGAGAATGAAGAACCGGAGTGAAAGTGAACGTGTGGTTCACAGGGAAAACGAGTGTCACCTCATCGGCACGGTAACAGATGGAGACGTGGAGGGGACCGCCGCCTTCAGCAGCTGTAACGGCCTGGTGAGCACAGAAAACAGGAAATGAACAAAGTCATAAGTACACATCACATAATCTTAGCTTTTAGTGCACTGCATATGACAATGACATCATCATTTAAAGAGCAGATTTTCACTGCTGGATAATCAGACAACACACATTTATATTTCTGTGCTTTCATTTTGTGTTCATCATATCCTGATTACTGTCCATTAAACCGGATGCGTAATTACACACATCGTGCATGCTGCATATTTCTGAACTTTTTAAAAAGAGTTTAAACAGACCGCTAGCTGGAGCACTGAGTATTCAGAGTCAGCACCTTAAATCCCAAAGTTGCATCAGTGTTTGCGTGAGGAAAGTTCCTGGTGTTCCGAGTTGGTTATGCAGCTGCTTCAGTCGATTTTCTGAGTTCCACGTTCAGATTATTAAAGGGGGCAGCTCACCCTTCCCAGAATCGTCTGCACCAAGTACAACCCCGATTCCAAAAAAGTTGGGACAAAGTACGAATTGTAAATAAAAACGGAATGCAGTGATGTGGAAGTTTCAAAATTCCATATTTTATTCAGAATAGAACATAGATGACATATCAAATGTTTAAACTGAGAAAATGTATCATTTAAAGAGAAAAATTAGGTGATTTTAAATTTCATGACAACAACACATCTCAAAAAAGTTGGGACAAGGCCATGTTTCCCACTGTGAGACATCCCCTTTTCTCTTTACAACAGTCTGTAAACGTCTGGGGACTGAGGAGACAAGTTGCTCAAGTTTAGGTATAGGAATGTTAACCCATTCTTGTCTAATGTAGGATTCTAGTTGCTCAACTGTCTTGGGTCTTTTTTGTCGTATCTTCCATTTTATGATGCGCCAAATGTTTTCTATGGGTGAAAGATCTGGACTGCAGGCTGGCCAGTTCAGTACCCGGACCCTTCTTCTACACAGCCATGATGCTGTAATTGATGCAGTATGTGGTTCGGCATTGTCATGTTGGAAAATGCAAGGTCTTCCCTGAAAGAGACGTCGTCTGGATGGGAGCATATGTTGCTCTAGAACCTGGATATACCTTTCAGCATTGATGGTGTCTTTCCAGATGTGTAAGCTGCCCATGCCACACGCACTAATGCAACCCCATACCATCAGAGATGCAGGCTTCTGAACTGAGCGCTGAGAACAACTCGGGTCGTCCTTCTCCTCTTTAGTCCGAATGACACGGCGTCCCTGATTTCCATAAAGAGCTTCAAATTTTGATTCGTCTGACCACAGAACAGTTTTCCACTTTGCCACAGTCCATTTTAAATGAGCCTTGGCCCAGAGAAGACGTCTGCGCTTCTGGATCATGTTTAGATACGGTTTCTTCTTTGAACTATAGAGTTTTAGCTGGCAACGGCGGATGGCACGGTGAATTGTGTTCACAGATAATATTCTCTGGAAATATTCCTGAGCTCATTTTGTGATTTCCAATACAGAAGCATGCCTGTATGTGATGCAGTGCCGTCTAAGGGCCCGAAGATCACGGGCACCCAGTATGGTTTTCCGGCCTTGACCCTGACGCACAGAGATTCTTCCAGATTCTCTGAATCTTTTGATGATATTATGCACTGTAGATGATGATATGTTCAAACTCTTTGCAATTTTACACTGTCGAACTCCTTTCTGATATTGCTCCACTATTTGTCGGCGCAGAATTAGGGGGATCGGTGATCCTCTTCCCATCTTTACTTCTGAGAGCCGCTGCCACTCCAAGATGCTCTTTTTATACCCAGTCATGTTAATGACCTATTGCCAATTGACCTAATGAGTTGCAATTTGGTCCTCCAGCTGTTCCTTTTTTGTACCTTTAACTTTTCCAGCCTCTTATTGCCCCTGTCCCAACTTTTTTGAGATGTGTTGCTGTCATGAAATTTCAAATGAGCCAATATTTGGCATGAAATTTCAAAATGTCTCACTTTCGACATTTGATATGTTGTCTATGTTCTATTGTGAATACAATATCAGTTTTTGAGATTTGTAAATTATTGCATTCCGTTTTTATTTACAATTTGTACTTTGTCCCAACTTTTTTGGAATCAGGGTTGTAGTGAGTCACCATTTTCCGATGTTCCCAGATGTTTCTCGAGTAGAAGTGTCCCAGACAGGGTTTTCATGAGGATCCAGACCACCACATTTAAACACAAACCCTCTCCTGTGAAGCAGAAAAAGTCAGGGAGAGGTTTACCTCAGGATGGTAACAGCGCCTTTTTTTAAACTTTATTTTCTGTCAAATATAATACGTAAATGGTAACAAGCAAGGGAGGTTCTATTTCGTTTCTCCTGACCGCCAGAGGCGGTGCTTTCAGCACATGGATATCCATCACACGAACGTGCAGGTCGAGTAATAGTAACAACAAAGTCACGTGTGACCTGGGTGACGTCACCCCGTGACCCCGGCATAAAAGACCGGTAAACCCAGGAAGTGACCTCTTGCATCTTCTCGCGTTTGCAGGTTGTGAGTTGGATTGGAATTTGGACAAAGCGCTGTGTTAGTTTCGTTACCCGTAGGGTTGGGGCTGTGCTTACGCATCCTCCAAGAAACTGCGTTAAGTCCACCAATTCTTTTTCTCTTGTCGTTATATTCATATTGATTTGTTACTCCGTTAAGCTGAGTGCTCTCGCTCGGTGGAGTTAGCTGATTAGCCCTCCGGGGCGGTGTCCTCACCGCTGGAGGCCGGCTTGTTTTTTTGTTCAGGTAAGCGGTTTTCATTCATTTAAATTAAAGCGGTGTTTCTCGCCGCTGTTTATCAGTTCTGTGGCGCACGGCGCCTATCTTTGTTAATATTATCAACCGCCTTGTTTTGTGTAGCCTTGCCTCCGGCCTGCTCACGGGCCGGCTGTCTTGTGTGTTGTATTCGTATTGTTTGTTACTCCGTTAAGCTGAGTGCTCTCGCTCGGTGGAGTTAGCTGACTAGCCCTCCGAGGCGGTGTCCTCGCCGCTGGAGGCCGGCTTGCTTTCGTTCAGGTAAGCGGTTTTCATTCATTTAAATTAAAGCGGTGTTTCTCGCCGCTGTTTGTTATCAGTTCTGTGGCGCACGGCGCCTATCCTTGTTAATATTATCGACCGCCTTGTTTTGTGTAACCTTGCCTCCGGCCTGCTCACGGGCCGGCTGTCTTGTGTGTTTTAGCGGCGTATGATGTCTTCTCACGCTAGTGAGTGACTGTTTAGTTGCGTCCCGACCACGGGTGTGTTCGCCCGGTCGTTTTTTCGTTGCCGCCTGATTGTTTATTTTGGGATACTTACTTGGGGTGTTCTCGCCCTATTTTTTAAGTTCCCTTCTGCCAGCCAGGTGTCATGGACCTATTCTCTTGCTGCGCCAACTGCCGGGCCCCCCTCGAGCCAGAGGACGGCCACCGCGAGTGCCCCTCATGCCTGGGTATTGATCACCTGCGGCAGGGGCTGACGGACATGGCCTGCGCAGACTGCATGTGCCTGAGCGTGGCTGCGCGGACCGCCAGGCTGGCTCGGATGGATCCTCCGTCTGACATCCCCCGGGCCTCGGGGGGACAGGACAGGGTGCCGGCTGCAGTAGCAGGGCCCAGCAAGCGCCGTGGGGCTCCCCCACACGTCTCTGCTTCCAAGGCGAAAAAGAAGCGCCCGGGCGATTTGGCTCGGAAGGTGGAGGTGATGTCCACCGAGCTGAAGGAGATGAAGGCCCTTCTGGCGAATCTCCAGCCTCCGCCACAGGGCAGCAGTGTTCCCGCAGCCACCCCATCTGCCTGGCAGCCCGACCGTTCGCCATCACCACCGCTTCTGTCACCGGCCATTGATGCACGCGGCCTGGATGAGCTGTCGATCCGGGCGTCGGAGAGCTTTGACTGCGGTGGGTCTGACGGTCACGACTCCACCTCTCCGGCCGGTTCCCAGGCCACCAGCCATGGCACCATGGCAGCGTCGGAAGGCGGACGCTCATCCATCCAGCCAACGCTGAGGGCTGCATTGGCCTGTCTGGGGTTGGACACGCCCCCGGTGGCCCAGCATCAGAGCGCTTTCTTCAGAGGCTCCACACAGCCTTCCTCGTTGTCTGTTCCGCCCTCGGCCCCATACATCGAGGAGTTACAGAGGTGTTGGACTGACCCTAGACGCCGTTCCCACCTCCCTAGTGACTGCAGGGCCCTGGCAGCAATGCAGGATGCCCCTACCTACGGCCTCCAGCAGATGCCCAACATTGAGCCCTCCGTGGCTGCCCTCGTCCTTTCGCCCAATGAGGCTCTGCGGCCTGACGCCCGATGCCCCCGCACTCAATGCCGCGCGACCGACGACCTCATCGTGCGGGGATACAACACGGCAGAACGAATGGGTCGTATTGACAATTCCATGTCCCATCTGCTGCTGGCCCTCGCCCAGACGCTGGAGGGGACGAGCGCGGCATCACGGGAGCTGTGCGACACGGCTGTCCAGGCCTTTGCCTACTCGTCGCGGGAACTGGGCCGGCTGATGTCGTATCTCACCCTCGCCCGCCGGCAGATATGGCTGGCGCAGTCCCCTCTGGCCGAGCCCGACCGGCGTGTGCTGCGCTCTCTCCCTGTTGTGCCCGGGGAGCTGTTTGGCGAGGCCGCTCAGCAAGCCCTGGACCAGAGTGCCCAGGTCGTCCAGGCGCGACAGCAGTTCGCTGGCCTCCGCCAGGCCCACCACCACGGCAACGCTGCCCAGTCCTTCAGGGGGCCCACACCGACTCTGTCTCGGCCACGCACCCGCCAGGAGACCAGACAGGTTGATGACTTTCGTCGCCCCACCACCTCCCGGACCCGCGGCGCTGCCCCCTACACCCAGTCCACTCCTCGTCGCCCCCATGGTGACCGACGGGGGCGGTCTGGACGGCGCTGACATCAGCGCGCCGGCGGTCGGCCGCTTTTCCAGCGAACAGCTCCAAACCTGGAGATCGTTGACCCCAGACCCCTGGGTGCCGGTGACCCTCACCGAGGGTTACCGCATCCAGTTCTGCCGCCGACTGCCGCGTTTTCATGGGGTCAAACACACCACCGTGAGCCATCCGGGGAAGTCCCTCGTCCTCCGGCAGGAAATCGCCACCCTCCTGGAGAAAGGAGCAATCTCTCCCGTCGACAGGCAGAGACAACAAGGTGGGTTCTACTCCAGGTATTTTCTGGTTCCGAAGAAGGACGGCGGTATCCGCCCGATCCTCGACCTGAGGTCCCTCAACTCCCATTTGAAGACCATGAGATTCCGCATGCTGCGTACAGTGGATGTCTTACACCACATCCAGGCGGGCGACTGGTTTGCCACCGTCGACCTGAAAGACGCCTATTTCCATGTTCCCATTGCGCCACACCACAGGCAGTTCCTGCAGTTTGCCTTCGAGGGCCAGGCTTTCGAGTTCAATGTTTTGCCCTTTGGGATATCGCTGGCACCCCGTGTGTTCACCAGGTGTGTGGCAGCGGCATTGGCACCACTTCAGGCAAGGGGTTTGCGTGTCCTGCCTTACCTGGACGACTGGCTCGTCTGTTCACGGTCAGCAGCTCAGGCCTGCACCAACATCGCGACTGTGCTCTCACATGTTGCAGAGCTGGGGCTCAGGGTGAATTACAAGAAGAGCTCGCTGGTGCCCAGCCAGGAGACGACTTTCTTGGGCATGCACCTGGATTCGAGGTCGTTGATGGCAACCCCCTCCCAGACCAGGATCCACAACATCCGCCTGCTGCGTGGCCGCTTCGGACGGGGCAGGTCACTCGCCCTGAAGACCTTTCAGCGCCTGCTGGGCATGCTTACGGCAGCCTCCTCTCTGGTCCCACTGGGGCTCCTGGACTTGCGTCCACTTCAGAGGTGGCTCAACGGTCTCCACCTCCACCCGGTGCTACGGGCTGTGTTCCTCGGCCTACAGCACTTCCTCCCAGGCCTGGCCGGCAGACACGTCCTGGTGCGGACGGACAGCGCTACGGTAGTGTACTACATCAACCACCAGGGAGGCACCAAGTCCCTCCAGTGCTTGGAAGTGGCCAGCCAACTTCTGCGGTGGGCCCATCGACATCTCTTGAGCCTGCGTGCCATGTACTTGCCAGGCACTGCCAACAGGGCAGCGGATCTGCTGTCCCGCCAGAACCCCGATCCCGGGGAATGGAGACTCAACCCAGCGGTGGTTCTCGCCATCTGGGAACATTTTGGCAGGGCAGAGGTGGACCTATTTGCCTGCCAGGAGTCGACACACTGCTCTCTGTGGTTCAGCCTCCACGGCCCCAGTCCCCTGGGCCAGGATGCGCTGGCGCATGCTTGGCCGAGGCAACTGCTGTATGCCTTCTCCCCTCTGCCGCTGATCGTGCCAACCCTACACAGGGTTGCGATGGACCACCACAGGCTGCTGCTTGTCGCCCCTCGGTGGCCGGGCCGAGTGTGGTTTCCCAAGTTGCTGCAACTTCTGAACGGCAACCCCTGGTGCCTGCCAGTGAGGACGGACCTGCTATCACAGCTGGGAGGGCAGATCTGGCACCCGGATCCAGCCCGTCTGCAGCTCTGGGTGTGGCCGCTGAAGGGCTGGACCCCCTGCTAGGTCTTTGTGAGCCGGCAGTGGTCAACACCATTGCAAGCTCTCGGGCACCCTCCACCAATGCCCTCTACGCCAACAGATGGAGGCTTTTCTCCAACTGGTGCTTAACTTGGGGGGAGGAGCCTACATGCTGCCCCCTGCCGACCATTCTACTGTTCCTCCAGTCTCTGTTTGATAAGGGTCTTACTCCTTCCACCATCAAGGTCTATGCAGCTGCCATCTCTGCTCAGCATGCCAGAGTTGGGGGAAGGACCGTGGGGTCCCACCCCTTGGTGGCACGTTTCTTGAAGGGTGCTCTCCGGTTGAGACCCCCCCGACGGAGCCGGGTACCCACATGGGATCTTCACTTGGTGCTGCAGGCTCTCTGCGACACACCGTTTGAGCCCCTGCGCACGGCAGACATTTCATGGCTCTCCCTGAAGACTGCTTTTCTTCTGGCCATTACATCGACGAGGCGCGTTGGGGAATTACACGCGCTGTCAGTCAGTGGGGAGTGCCTGCAGTGGTACTCCAGCGACAGTGGGGTCACTCTGTGGCCTAACCCCTCTTTCCTCCCGAAGACCCTCTCTGCTACCTTCGTCAACCAGCCCCTTAGCCTTGCGGCGTTCGAGGCGGGCCATGGTGAGAGGTCGGAACTTTTGTGCCCAGTTCGCGCCCTCAGGGTGTACGTGTCCCGTACAGAGGGCTTCCGTAGGAGTGACTCCCTGTTTCTGTGCCACACAGGGCCGAGGAAGGGTCTGGCGCTCTCTAAGCAGAGGCTATCCAAGTGGATAGTCGAGGCCATATTACATGCGTACAAGCACAGTGGCTCCCCGATTCCTCCGGCTGTCAGGGCGCACTCTGCACGGGGCGTGGTGGCCTCATGGGCATCACTGAAGGGCGTGCCCCTTTCAGACATATGCAGTGCAGCCTCCTGGGCTTCCAGCTGCACCTTCACCAGGTTTTACCGTCTTAATGTCATCCCACATAATCCTGTGGCGACGGCTGTCATTCCAGGCCCATCGCAGCAGCACTGAGTACGGGTAGGCACTCCTCATGACCTGGTTGGTATTAGTCATCCATGTGCTGAAAGCACCGCCTCTGGCGGTCAGGAGAAACGAAATAGAATGAGGGTTATGTATATAACCGCGGTTCTATGAGTTTCAGATGACCGCCAGAGCTTGGCAGTCACTCGGAGTGTACACGAGAAGATTTGCCAAGAGGTCACTTCCTGGGTTTACCGGTCTTTTATGCCGGGGTCACGGGGTGACGTCACCCAGGTCACACGTGACTTTGTTGTTACACGTGTTACACGTTACACGTGTTACACGTTGCACTCGACCTGCACGTTCGTGTGATGGATATCCATGTGCTGAAAGCACCGCCTCTGGTGGTCATCCGAAACTCATAGAACCGCGGTTATATACATAACCCTCGTTTTAGAAATTAAAAACACTAATCTGAGGGTGTATGGCTCCCAAACTCGTTATTCAGCAGCTTATAATCGCACACTTGATCCAGCACATCCTGTTATTTTCAAAATTATTTTATTTGTATCGCACTCCGACAGTTATTTGTGTGTACAACTTATTGATGTATAGTATAGTAGAATAGAGTACATCATAGTACAGGGCAGGAATTTCACAAGGGCCACGGCCCTCGTGCCCTCTCAATTTGACTTTGTGCCCTTGGAAAAAAAATATCTGCCGTAAGGCCACAGTGGCCTTGATGCCCTGCGATTTTGTAGTCTGCCTCGTGACTGCCAATAGGCTTTAACATCACCTGCGTCTATAGAGAAAAAATACGTCTTTTGATGACATTCTGGATTCTTATTGGGCAACTCATCAGTGGTGGATCGGACTCGAGCCTGGCATGAACCGCTCCGACGCGCTATAATGACACCAATCTATCACCAGCCAATCAGGAGACTTTATCAAACACATCCCCCGCCCACCAATCTATCACCAGCCAATCAGGAGACTTAATCAAACGCATCCCCGCCCACTCGTGTCCGTGTCTGAGACGCTGAATTTCCACAGAAGGAGGGAAGAAGTTGACTGAGGTAAGACTGTGTGATAAATTAACGAACGAATAAGAGAGGAATTTCAACATATAGGGCTTAAGTTTGTTAGCGTTAAATAAGCATTGCTTGTACAGTAACGTTATGTCGTTACAACGCTGACCCACTTTTAACGTTGAATGAACTTTGGTGTTAACAGTGTAATAGTGTTGCAGTGTTCCGCAAATTTGCAATTTAATATTTCAGATCTTGAGACATGAAAGTGCTATTTTAAAAAATAAAAGGTCAGAAATGTTTTTTTTTGTCGTCTATTTAGTTCATTTTATTTCCTCAATAATTGTCCTTGATTGAGAAATGGGTCTGGGCTCTTATGGGTTAATCAGTAGCCTGCATGCGAGTATGTGTTCCATTTACAGTCAAACATTCTGATGGACTCCAGGCTCAATGCTGATGAATCAAAAATCTGCGTAGTAGTACAGTCTGAAGATGCTCTCGCACATTCGGGGTCAACTGAACAAAAATGACGGGAGGATATAGGTTTAATAAATTTTACAGTTTTTGAAGTGAGTGATGGATCGATAAGTTTAGATGTGTTGAATATTTTCTTATCTTCAGACAGAATAGTGTAGGAGACGTTTCTTTACCTGCTTGATAGTTTCGACTGAGACTCCAATCTTCCTCAGAAGAGTCATTAGTCCTTAAATTAAATTCATTATAGACGTGAACTTAAAATCATTGTTTTATTTTATGGCCTCGGTGCCCTCAAAAAATTGACAGCACAAAAGGCCAAGTGGCCCCGCCCCTAAAATGACGAAATTCCAGGCCTGATACAGAGTGTTGTACAGTATAGTGCAGTGACGTGTAGTACAGCATAGTAGAGTACAGTACAGAGCAATGGAGTACAATAGAGTAGAGTAGAGTAGAGTAGAGTAGAGTAGAGTAGAGTAGAGTAGAGTAGAGTGTGGCCCATGCTGAGTGTGCTGACTCGAGTAAAAATTGGAATATTATGTTGAGGAAAAGTGCTGGGTCACATTTAGTCCTGAACCGGAGAGACGAAACCGTACACCACTAAACTCCACCCAACTGCACTAAACACCACACTGCAACCGTGTGTGTGTGTGTGTGTGTGTGTGTGTGTGTGTGATGTCTCTCGAGGCCTGTCCTGTCCACAGCTGGTTTGCATACAAATAGCAGCACTAGTAAACACACACACACAGGGTTCAGTGACTTCATGATCCACCAAACACCAACAAACAGAGGGTATGCTGAGAGATAAAGATAGGAAGAGAGAAAAACAGAAAGAAAATAGAGAGTGTGTGTGTGTGTGTGTGTGTGTGTGTGTGTGTGTGTGTGTGTGAGAGAGAGAGAGAGAGGACCGGTTAAGAGTACATTGACATGTCCTCAGTTGGCGTGAGTCACTCGGACTGGACAAAAAACAGAGAACATGAGATTGTGTGTGTGTGTGTGTGTGTGTGTGTGTGTGTGTGTGTGTGTGTGTGTGTGTGTGTGTGTGTGTGTGTGTTTAGCTAACGCAGGAATGTGTCTCCCAGGAGATTCGTCTGGCTGTCAATCAGCACAACTTCATTCCAGTCTTATATTATCTCCAGCTCACTCCTCCACCCCTCCCTCTTTCTATCTGTTCATTTCACTCTTTAACTCTTTACTCCCTTTCTCTCTTTCATTCTTTTTCTTTCTCTCCATTTGCTTTTATAGCTTTTCTTCCTATGAATTAAACCTCAAACGAATTTCAGGCACCTGGCTAATGACCGTTACGATTGGAACTAATTTCTCCTTTAATCACCCACTCCTCATGTGTTTTTATTTATTCTAATCATTTCATCATGACTGTGGTATGCTGTTACAGGAAAATAATCAGTGTCAGAGTGGTAACAGTAAGTCCGATTCACCACTCCAGGAGCAGAAATGTACCTGTACTGCATTGTTCTCACTGTAATTACTGAAACAATGAGAAACAGCACAAACCACAGAGTCACTGCACTGAAGCACAACGACGCAAAATACCTCATTATAATAACCGTCATTTATATCACAGCGGGTCATTATCTGTTTCTGAACAATACAGCTGGAACACACATCTGCACATTATAACATCTGCAGGGTTTAACTGCTTTCCTTTAAAAGAAACAGTGTTTATATAGGACTGTGTGTGTGTGTGTGTGTGTGTGTGTGTGTGTGTGTGTGTGTGTGTGTTTGACTGACTCAGTCAGTGTGTCGGTGTTTTCCAGTTTGCATTTGTGTGGTATCCTGATGTAGGTGGATGGAGGAACCAGGAAGTGGAACACACACACACACACACACACACACACACACACACACACACACACACACACACACACACACACACATTTTCACTTTATGGATTTTATCCAGAGGTCAGTAAGTACACACAATGGATTTAGGCTGATACTCACACAGGCACAACTCACAGCTGCATTCTCACACACACACACACACACACACACACACACACACACACACACACACACACACACACACATGCGCACACAGCACACACACACAAGAAGGGAATGCCTGAATAACTCTATGGAGACTTCAGATGTGTATGAACAGGCCAGCGGGAATTGCAGTTGCATACAAATCAGGCCACACCCGTGTTACTGTGTGTGTGTGTGTGTGTGTGTGTGTGTGTTACAGACAGGCATGCTCTCTCTCCCTACTGGAGTGTTCCTGGTTGAACCTGTGCGAGGTCACACATCTACACTCACACACCCTCAGCAACCACATGTGCTCTACCATAACCCTGTGTGGCTCAGCGTCCGATCCCGCCGCAGCGCACACACACAGCGTGATGTTCACACCGCCTGCGGGGTCAAAGGTCAGTCAGGATCATTGTAAATGTGTTCTACTGGTTATTATTTTAATGGGTACATTCATACCATTCTGTTTATATGAGCTGAAATGTGTGTGTGTGTGTGTGTGTGTTGTGTGTGTGATAACACAGATAGTCCAGAGCACTCTAAGCAGATAGAAGATGAGAGGGAGCTTTGGGAGCGAGAGCAGCGAGGTCCAGGCCGAGTGTTGAGACGGCGTTCAGTGAGTACGGAGCGCTGGGTGGAGACGATGGTGGTGGCTGACTCCAAAATGGTGCAGTACCATGGCAACAACAACGTGGAGAGCTACATCTTCACTGTCATGAACATGGTGATGAACCCAGATACGCAGAAAGATTCACTAATTCTAAAACAGGCTGTAATATTAATAACAGTTATATTCAGATACAGTGGGGCAAAAAAGTATTTAGTCAGTCACCAATTGTGCAAGTTCTCCCACTTAAAAAGATGAGAGAGGCCTGTAATTTTCATCATAGGTACACTTCAACTATGAGAGACAGAATGAGAAAAAAAATCCAGAAAATCACATTGTCTGATTTTTAAAGAATTTATTTGCAAATTATGGTGGAAAATAAGTATTTGGTCAATAACAAAAGTTCATTCAATACTTTGTTATATACCCTTTGTTGGCAGTGACAGAGGTTAAACGTTTTCTGTAAGTCTTCACAAGGTTTTCACACACTGTTGCTGGTATTTTGGCCCATTCCTCCATGCAGATCTCCTCTAGAGCAGTGATGTTTTGGGGCTGTTGCTGGGCAACACAGACTTTCAACTCCCTCCAAAGATTTTCTATGGGGTTGAGATCTGGAGACTGGCTAGGCCACTCCAGGACCTTGAAATGCTTCTTACGAAGCCACTCCTTCGTTGCCCGGGTGGTGTGTTTGGGATCAGGGCCGTTGACAGCTTTGGCTGGGCCCAGGACAAAATAATCTGAGTGCCCCCCCCCCCCCCCCCCCAAATAATCTGAGTGCCCCCCCCCACACACACACATACGCGCGCACGCACATCGCCACACAGCAACCACCCACACCCAACCCCTCTTTTCACAGTCTCCATTCACTCCAACCCTTAAATAACAGGTATTCCAAGCCCGTTATAACAGTCAACCATTTTATTTCAACATTTCAACATATTTACAGTTTGAACATTTCCTTAGTCTGCAACTATTCAGGTGCGAAATGCAATGCGCCGGACTTTTGCTGTGGCAAAGTCGTCAATAAGGTCATTGAAGTCCAGCTTCTTTGCAAGTTCGCGCTCTATAGAGAGCATAGCCAGCCCACTGAGCCTCTCCTGTGACATGTTTGAGCGCAGGTAGTTGATAAACCAAAATGATTGTTTACGGGATGGAACCTGGCCTCAATGAGAACGGAGTTATGGCTTTCCCAAAATCTGAACATAGAAGCATCACCACTAGTGATGTGTACAGTGAGTTTTTCAGTGTATTTTTTTGTCTTGTTTTTCATAAACGTCCTTTCCATACTCGATTTAGAATGTTACAAAAAAATTTGACACCCTCCCAACCACGTAACATTAGCCTATCTGACCTGGGGGCTGACACGTTTATTACGGATAAACCAAAAGGATTACAGCGTTCCCTGGATATAGAACTGGACCGAGAAGATTTCAAAATCTTAACGTGTAAGCAACAACAATAAAACAGAGGTTGTTTTATTCATTTAGGGCTTATTAGGCTACTTTCATTAATTGCGCTTTTCATACAGGCCTATCATTTTTCACTTGAGCAAGGGAATTGTTTGAAGAGTATCCAGTCTAAGCGAAAGTTTAATGTTTTGCAACAGACTAACCTCAAAACACCCCATTTATAGCCAGTGTTGGGCACGTTACTTTCAAAAAGTAATTAGTTATAGTTACTAGTTACTTTTCCCAAAAAGTAACTGAGTTAGTAACGGAGTTACTTTGTCATAAAAGTAACTAATTACCAGGGAAAGTAATTATTCCGTTACATTTTGTTCCCCCTCAAAAAAAAAATCAAATTCAATTAGTGTAATCATAATAAAAGTGAATGTTAAATGTGTTTAATGACTGAAATGGACACTTAACAGAACCAATTAGTAACGTTATCTACACTATATTAATAGTTTTGTGGGACAATGTGAGATAAGACATCTATCAAATGTAATATATTTTTGTAGTTATTAAAATTGTTACTAATTACTGGCCACTGACGAGGACAAACGCTTTGTTCCTCGACATAATGTGCATTGCACGTAAACACTCTTGCCTTTTATTTCAAGTAATGAAAAGTCCTGGCTGTATTTCCAGTGTGAAAGCGCAGTGTTGGGCTGACCGCTCGCCATCGCTGGCTCTTCCGATTGAAAGAGCGCGCAGTAGTGCAGTAGGCATGGCCTACCTACGTATGTTCTCCAAATCTACTCTGATTGGCTTACTGTGCCGTTGTCTCGTGTCTCCCCGCCCCACACTAAAGCAGAGTAAAGAAAGGCTGAACGAGCAGCGTGCCAGATGAGAACAGCTTTAATAAAGTAATGCAGAGCATTTTATTGTAAGTAACGGGAACGGCGTTATAACAATGTAAAAAGTAATTAGTTAGATTACTCGTTACTAAAAAAAAGTAACGCCGTTAGTAACGCCGTTTATTTCTAACGCCGTTATTCCCATCACTGTTTATAGCCCATTCGTTACATTAAACTCTATCTAGCTGGCAATTTCACATGCCGTCGTATCTACACGGGATGATTTCCAACAAAATAAGGTTTAATTAACAAGAGGCAGCGTTCCACGGGCTTTCAGCTAACCGGAGTCCAGCTCAGCGAGCGTGCCTAAAACATTTGGATATGATTACGGGCCAATGTGCTATTCTTTGCTTCATTGAGATATATGCAACACAGTGTTATTAAACCGATATGTTTATGAAATAATTCAATGCCCTGTGCATTTCAGTGTTCACTCAGTGTACCCTGCTATCCCCTACTTTATAATTATGAATGGCGCGTCGCGCGTGCTGGGGTTACATTACGGGGCTGGAAAAAAGTTATCTGTGTCTTACCTGGCTCAGCTGCCCCACTGCCTTCACCACCTGCTGCATCATCTGAATATTTTCTAAAATATCTATGCAGTGAGCCCCTGAGGCTCTTGGCTTCTTCATCTCTTTTTCTCTTTTCTTTTCTTTGCTCCTGACTTGTGCATGTTGGCAAACGGGCTCGCACGCTTATTGTCGAAGCGTTATGATGGAATAGTGCCGTGTTATTTGGCGCCTTAATCAAAGACCAAACCATTTCTGCATTAGGGGTGGTAGGTGGGTTCTTGAATCTATTTTCGAAGACAATAAAGGCAAAAGAACCAGAAATCATTCATTGAATGCAAATATAGCACATTTTTCTCCCCCAAATCAACACATTTTGAAATGAAACAATGATTAATGGCATCTTCATGAGGGACCAGTTCTGGGCCCCCCCTCATGCCTGGGCCCGGGACAAAATACCCGGTTGTCCCCCCCTGTCGACGGCCCTGTTTGGGATCATTGTCATGCTGAAAGACCCAGCCACGTTTCATCTTCAATGCCCTTGCTGATGGAAGGAGGTTTTCACTCAAAATCTCACGATACATGGCCCCATTCATTCTTTCCTTTACACGGATCAGTCGTCCTGGTCCCTTTGCAGAAAAACAGCCCCAAAGCATGATGTTTCCACCCCCATGCTTCACAGTAGGTATGGTGCTCTTTGGATGCAACTCAGCATTCTTTCTCCTCCAAACACGACAAGTTGAGTTTTTACCAGAAAGTTCTATTTTGGTTTCATCTGACCATATGACATTCTCCCAGTCCTCTTCTGGATCATCCAAATGCTCTCTAGCAAACTTCAGACGGGCCTGGACATGTACTGGCTTAAGCAGGGGGACACGTCTGGCACTGCAGGATTTGAGTCCCTGGCGGCGTAGTGTGTTACTGATGGTAGCCTTTGTTACTTTGGTCCCAGCTCTCTGCAGGTCATTCACTAGGTCCCCCCGTGTGGTTCTGGGATTTTTGCTCACCATTCTTGTGATCATTTTGACCCCACGGGGTGAGATCTTGCGTGGAGCCCCAGATCGAGGGAGATTATCAGTGGTCTTGTATGTCTTCCATTTTCTAATAATTGCTCCCACAGTTGATTTCTTCACACCAAGCTGCTTACCTATTGCAGATTCAGTCTTCCCAGCCTGGTGCAGGCCTACAATTTTGTTTCTGGTGTCCTTTGACAGCTCTTTGGTCTTGGCCATAGTGGAGTTTGGAGTGTGAATGTTTGAGGTTGTGGACAGGTGTCTTTTATACTGATAACGAGTTCAAACAGGTGCCATTAATACAGGTAACGAGTGGAGGACAGAGGAGCCTCTTAAAGAAGAAGTTACAGGTCTGTGAGAGCCAGAAATCTTGCTTGTTTGTAGGTGACCAAATACTTATTTTACCGAGGAATTTATCAATTAATTCATTAAAAATCCTACAATGTGATTTCCTGGATTCTTTCCCCCCATTCTGTCTCTCATAGTTGAAGTGTACCTATGATGAAAATTACAGGCCTCTCTCATCTTTTTAAGTGGGAGAACTTGCACAATTGGTGGCTGACTAAATACTTTTTTGCCCGACTGTATGTGGATCTTGGATCTGTGTGTGTGTGTGTGTGTATGTGTGTGCTATTGTAGGTGGCAGGTATTTACCATGACGCCAGTATCGGTAATGCGATCCACATCGTTCTCGTGAGACTCATCCTGCTGCAGTCAGAGGAGGTGCAGACACACTGTTCATCACTCACGAGTCACAGTTCACTATTCATGGCTCAGGATTCACACTCCAGTCTACTTTACACACGGGGCTGAGCGTTAATGAGTCGAACTGGTTTCCGTTAGACTGAGTTCAGGCTCACTGACTGAATCACAGACAGGTCACAGTCGGTCAGTTATGAATCACTCGTCCATTTGACTCAGTTTTTAAATGTTTGTGAAACTGAAATTCATCAAAAATAAAATTATATCCTGTTTCCTGGGACAACATTTATTTACTGTTTAATTAAAATAGCGATTGATCATTTAATTATGTACTACTACGTTCCTCTACAGTTAACGCAAAAAGTATTGGCACCCTGTAAGAGGTTATGGGACAGTGCTTTGTCAAATCCTAGCAAATTCATTCTTTTCCCCAAAATACTGTTGTTTAAAAACACAGGTAGCAAAATTATTGGCCCCCTTAAGAATATGTGTGTGCGTGTTGTCAGAAAGGTCTGAAGATCGTCCATCACGCAGATTCGACTCTGACCAGTTTCTGTAGCTGGCAGAAGAACCTGAACCCCCAGAGTGACACACACCCTGTACACCACGACATCGCTGTGCTCATAACAAGGTACGTACCTACTGTAATACCGCCCAAGGCTTCCCTGCTGGTACACCAAATACCCACCGCACCTGATTATTACAGCTCAGCTTGGACGATATTTTAATTACTCATTAATGTTGTAAAGTAAGATTATTTAACACATAACAACCAAAATAAAGTCAATTAATACACACATGCACCAGTGATACATGGACTCAGACCTATACACTCAGATGTTCAAAACTTTGTACACCCTCACTCTGAAAAGCAAGGAAAAACAATGAAAACAGTAACATAGTATAGCATTTAAATTATTCCTTATTAATTATTTACTAATTACTATAAAATATATTAGAAATATTGATGACACATATATAAATATGAGCAAAAGTCCTGCTATAACATTTAATTACAAAATACAGTTTAATGAACATTGGATTCTGTTTTATAACTGTAAAATACATTTTACATAAAATTTCTTTGTGTGTGTCAGGAAGGACATCTGCGCAGGTAAGAACCAGCCGTGTGAGACGCTCGGACTCTCTCACCTGTCTGGAATGTGCCAGCCTCATCGCTCCTGCAACATCAATGAGGACTCGGGACTTCCTGTAGCCTTCACCATCGCACATGAGCTCGGACACAGGTTTGTGTGTGTGTGTGTGTGTTGCGAGGTAGGTTGGGAATTGACCATAATAGTCAGGGAAATGTCTGTGTGTAGTTTTGGGATTCAGCACGACGGTCAGGGGAATGACTGTGAGCCTGCGGGTCATACCCCCTTCATCATGTCTCGTCAGCTTCAGTACGACTCGTCACCTCTTACCTGGTCCATCTGCAGCAAACAGTACATCACACACTTCCTTGAGTGAGTAAACACACACACACACACACACACACACACACACACACACACACACACACACACACCTATCTTAATCTCCTTCTCCCCCCATCAGTCGGGGATGGGGTTTTTGTTTAGATGATCGTCCGTCTAAAAAGGACATGACGACGGCTCTGCTCGCCCCGGGGGTGAAGTACACTCGGCAGCACCAGTGTCAGATGCAGTACGGACCCAACGCCACTCTCTGTCCTGAAACTGATGTACGCTCTGGTTTATTTTATTATCAGAACCACAGAAGAGCTTTAATCAGATTTCAGAGTGAGGGTCAGGACGCTGCAGTAATCCACCGCTGTTCTGAGTCTTCACTCCTCAGTGCTGTGTGTCTCTGCAGAACGTGTGTCAGATTCTCTGGTGCTCGGTGGACGGTTCCTGTCGCTCTAAACTGGACGCACCGATAGATGGAACCAGGTGTGGCCCTGGGAAGGTGAGAGAGGGGTCTCTCTCACACACACACACCATATCACCAACATTCAGACTGTAATGCAGTGTGACTAAAGACTGATGTTTCGTCACGTCATGGGGTCGCTATGTAATTAATATCTGATATTTTTGTTGTATCAGCTGTGCTAACTGTTCACAAATAGTGTGACAATGCTGAACACAGTGATGTGTGTGTGTGTCAGTGGTGTATATCAGGCGAGTGTGTGGTGGTGGGGAAGTTACCTGAGACGGTGAATGGTGGGTGGGGCCAGTGGAGCACTTGGTCTCACTGCTCACGCACCTGCAGCTCCGGCGTCCAGTCAGCAGACAGAGAGTGTGACAAGCCGAAGTATGACACGTCCTACTCCTCGTCCTTCATCCCCTCTGTTTAAACACATTTATATTTCACTGAACCCTCCCCCCTGCCCTCTCTCTCTTTTTCTCAGGCCAGCGTTTGGAGGGAAGTACTGTACAGGTGAGCGTAAGCGCTACAGGATATGTAACACGGTGCCGTGTGTAAAGAAGAAGCCGTCGTTTCGAGACATGCAGTGCAGCGAGTTTGATACGGTTCCGTACCACAACCAGCTGTACCAGTGGATCCCCATCAGCACACACCGTAATCTATCAAACACATTACACATACATTCATCACCTTTACAGTAGACTCAGTGTGTAAAGGGAGGAGGAAGACGCTGTAACTGTACCACGCCCACGCTCGGGGGGGAAACGGTGTGTGTCCCAGTGTTTTAACTGCAGCTGATTGGAGTCACCGGAGTTTTTGTATCCATGGGGGTTAAATTAAAAGCTTTAAAAAGTTTTGCTCAACTGTTTATTAAATGAATATTGTGTGTCGATCTACACAATACTCACTTTCCCATAATGCACTGCTTCCTGTGATTAGTGAACAGGTCAAAGTTGATCAGGGGGTTAAAAGCTTTTCTTTGAGGCTCCTGAATCATCCTGCAGAGATTAGCAAAGATCACATGAGCTAAAGCGCACGCACACACACACACACACACACACACACACACACACACACACACACACACACACACACACACACACACAAACAAACAGAGCACTTACAGAATTAGAGTTCAGTTTGTATGTTACACTGTGTACCAACAGAGAGACTATACTTATGATTATTTTAGAATCTGCGAATAAAAGTCCGGAATGTTCCACTGCAGGAGGTTTGGATCGAGCCACATTACCATAAACTCTCAGCAGCTCACTCAGAGCTTTTATAGAGCGCTTTCGGGGAATTTCCAGACTTTCCTCATCATGTTTTGTATAAATATTTTATCCTGAAAACTGTGTGTGAGTTTTTATTTTCATTGCTTTAACACCAGCTATGACTAATACCATCAACAGCTCACTTTACTTCTCTCTCTCTCTCTCTCTCTCTCTCTCTCTCTCTCTCTCTCCCCCAGCTCATCCGTGTGAGCTGCAGTGTCAGCCTGTGAATGAGGATTTCTCAGAGAGGATGTTGGATGCAGTGACTGATGGAACTCCATGTTTCTCCAACAGCAGCAGGAACGTCTGCATCAATGGTGTGTGCAAGGTAGAGTGGCTGGGTGTGGCTTACTCTCCGTGTGTGTGTTGTCACTTACGTTATCGCACATATACGCAGCAGTTCCCTCACCCCACCTGTACCTCTGACTGTTACAAAGCACTGACACTGGAGACTCCTTCCATTGATGAATTTGATGCGCGTTTCAAATTGAGTGTGTGTGTGTGTGTGTGTGTGTGTGTGTGTGTGTGTGTGTGTGTGTAGGAGGTGGGCTGTGATCATGCAATAAACTCAAATGCAGAGGAGGATCGGTGTGGTGTGTGTCTGGGTGACGGCTCCAGTTGTGAGACACTGAATGGCATTTACACACAGAGAGAAGGATACGGTGCATCTCGCACACACACACACACACACACACACACACACACACACACACACACACACACACACACACACACACACACAGAGTCATACAACTCTACTAAACACAGTCACACGCCTGAATCACATCTCAGGTATAGACACAAATAGATTTGTGTGTGTGTGTATCAGGTTATACAGACATGGTGCTGATTCCTGAGGGAGCGAGGGATATAGTGATACAGGAAGTGGAGGAGGCGGCGAACTTCCTGGCCATGCGTGCAGCACACTCTGATAAATATTACCTTAACGGCAATTACATCATCCAGTGGAACGGTGAGTACCAGGTGGGTGGAGCCAAGTTCTACTATGAACGCAGTGGTAACCTCGAGAACCTCACGTCGCCTGGGCCTACAAAGGAACCCATTGTAGTGCAGGTATACACACACACACACACACACACACACACACACACACACACACAATATCATTCCTATGTGTATGTGAATGTTAATATTAAAAGAGCACAATGTTGTTCACTTTTTAACAGTTTGAGGACGTTGTTGCGTGTCCTGAGTTTGTGTCCTTTGCGTTTTCACTCTCGTTGTTTTCGTGTAGCTGCTTTTTCAGGAGACGAACCCCGGCGTGCGATATGAGTTTGTCGTGAAGAAGAACAGCTCGGTGGAAAATGATCTGCTGGAACCTCAGTACCGCTGGAAATATGGAGTCTGGACTGACTGCAGCGCCACCTGTGGACAAGGTGAGGAAATTACAACAACTACAGCAACCGTGCAGCACAAACTCGACAGGAGAGCTGCTGTACAATCAGTGAGAGTAACTGCAGTGATGACGGCTGGAGTAAAGTGTTGTAAACTGACTGACTCAAACCTGTATAACCCTGCAGGAGAGAATAAATACATCAGAACTTACATATACAAAAGAAAACAGAAAGAAAGCACAACTTTATTCATCACACACTTGTGAAATTTCCTCTCTGCATTTAACCCATCTGAAGCAGTGAACACACACACACGCACACCCACAGCAGTGGGCAGCCATGCTAACAGCGCCTGGGGAGCAGTTGGGAGCCTCGCTCAAGGCCATCCCATATTATCCTAACCACATGTCTTTGGACTGTGGGGGAAACCGGAGCACCCGGAGGAAACCCACGCGGACACGGGGAGAACATGCAAACTCCGCACAGAAAGGCCCTCGCTGGCCACGGGGCTCGAACCCAGGACCTTCTTGCTGTGAGGTGACAGCGCTAACCACTACACCACCGTGCCACCCAAGCAAGCCTTTAACAGAAACTCCAAATAAGATTTATTTTATTCCCTCATGGAGGAAATTAAAGACTAAAACATGCTTTGAACTTTAACATCATGAGAAATGCGTCAGTATTGTAATAGTGCTGTCACGCTTCCGGGCTCACCCTCCATCTGCCTCAACCCTCAGGACTCCATTTCCCATAACCCCCCTCACACACCAGTCACTACCACGTGCACTCCGTCAGCCAATCCGGAACCACTTCCTAGGAGTGGTTCACCTGAGTTCTGATCACCATCACCTGTACCTTTCTGTTTCTGTCTGTATTTATAGCCCTTTGACTGTTTTGTTCTTTGCACAGTATTGTCTTCACTTTTTGTACGCCTACTGGGCGTTACTGTACTGATTGTTTCTCTGTGTATGACCCTTTTTGCCTACAGTTTTTTCCCGCTTAGCCAAGCCCTTGTGTTTTGATTGCCCATTTCTCTCGATTCCCGGTTTCTCGATCCTCACCTGTTTTCTGATTGCGATTTGCTTCGCCCTTGTGTTTAGATTGCCTGTGTCTCCTGATTCCCAGTTCTTCGACTATTGCCTGTTTTCTGACCGCGATTTGTCTCGCCCTTGCTGCTGTTTTGGCTCTCTCAGTATTGACCTGGCCTGGCTTTTGTACATTGTTTTTGATCGCCCTTTATCTCATTAAAACCTTGAGTTCATTTATAATCCGCAAGCGTCTGGTCTGTCACAGCCGCCTTACAAGTGCACAGTACACATTACTCATTTAGACCAACATGTGCATCTGAGTTGATGTGGTTACATTAGCATATTTGAATACTTCTGGATGAATGATTATCTTTTATTTTTTGTATTTATTTAGTCATGTTTTAATGTGTAGTCTTTTTTTTTTTTTTTTACTAACACACCCTGCCAAACCTTAAATTACACCCCGATATGAAGCGATGAGTTACACACAGAACCCCAAACACACTCAGAAGTTCAGCTGAGTTCACACCCCACACCAAATCATGGCACTTGTGGTATTTGAATTTGTAGCTCCAGTTGGTGTTGAAGAGAGTGAAGTTACCTTTAAAGCACTGACTCTCACTCCTCTTGTCCTTGACTGACCTCTAGTGGACAAACTTTAGATCCAAACACTATAGAGCCTAAATTCTACAGATATGTATCTTTAGGATATACAGTATATATATATATATATATATATATATATATATATATATATATATATATATATATAGCTGAGTTGCCAAGTACCTTCAGAAGATCTACTAGTAGATGTGAATGCTGCTCTGAAGACAATCTCCACAAGAACCATCACTGAGACCAACAAGCTGATACACAGTACCGCAACAGTAATCATGGAGATGCTTGGACACAAGGTGGGCTCGGGACATAACAAACAGTATCCACCATGGAAGAGACGATTAGAGGCCAAGATAAAGGCAGCACGGAGAGAAGTTAGCCAGCTAGCTGAACTACAGAAAGGGAACATGGTGAATAAAGGGACACCCAGGAAGTACAACTCACTCTCCATACCAGAGGCACTCGAAACTGCCAAACAGCGACTAACAGCTCTGGCCACCCGGTTGAAGAGATACACCAAGGAGGGAGAGGCCAGGAGAATAAACAAGCTGTTCTCCACTGAACCAGCCAAGGTGTACTCTCAGTGGCAGGGGAACAACAACCGGTCAGACCCACCAAGAGCTGAGGTGGAAAAATACTGGAAAGACATATGGGAAAGAAAGGCATCACACAACACCGATGCCCAATGGTTAGTGGACCTAAGAGCTGACCACAGCAACCTCCCAGAACAAGAACCAGTAACCATCTCAATGGCAGACATCCAAGAAAGAGTGTCAAAGATGAAGAGCTGGACAGCACCAGGCCCCGATATGATCCATACGTACTGGCTGAAGAAGCTAACTGCACTCCATGAACGCCTAGCAGCACAGATGAACCAGCTGCTGAGGGATGGAACCCACCCAGAATGGCTAACCCAAGGCAGGACAGTCCTAATCATGAAGGACCCCCAGAAGGGACCCATCCCATCCAACTACCGGCCAATTACCTGTCTCTGCACAACATGGAAGGCCCTGTCAGGCATCATTGCGGCAAAAATGAGTAAGCATGTGGCTCAATACATGAGCGAGGCACAGAAAGGAATTGGCAGTAACACCAGAGGAGCCAAGCACCAGCTACTGGTCGATAGAACAGTCGCCCGAGACTGTAAGAAGAGACAGACCAAACTGTGCACTGCCTGGATTGACTACAAGAAAGCCTACGACTCAATGCCACACACATGGATACTGGAATGTCTGGAACTGTATAAGATCAACAGGAACCTAAGGACCTTCATCCAGAACTCAATGGAAATGTGGAAGACAACCCTAGAGGCCAACTCAAAACCCATTGCCCAAGTCAACATCAAGTGCGGCATATACCAAGGAGATGTACTATCACCACTGCTGTTCTGCATAGGCCTGAACCCCCTCAGTCGGATCATCACGAAGAGCGGCTACGGGTACCGATTCCGTAGTGGGGCAACAATCAGCCACCTGCTCTACATGGATGACATCAAGCTGTATGCCAGGAACGAGCGAGAAATAGACTCGCTGATCCACACCACCCGGATCTACAGCGATGACATAGGGATGTCATTCGGATTGGACAAGTGTGGCCGGATGGTCTCAAAGAGAGGCAAGATGATCCGGACTGAGGGGATTGACCTACCAGAGGGCAACATAGGTGATATCCAAGACAGCTACAAGTACCTTGGCATTCCACAGGCTAATGGAAACCATGAAGAGGCCACAAGGAAGTCAACCACAGCCAAATACCTCCAGAGAGTAAGGCAGGTCCTGAAAAGTCAACTGAATGGTAAGAACAAAGCCCGAGCCATCAACATGTATGCACTACCAGTCATCAGATACCCCGCTGGTATCATAAACTGGCCAAAGGAGGAGATAGAAGCCACAGATATCAAGACTAGAAAGCTCCTCACCATGCATGGAGGGTTCCACCCCAAGTCCAGCACCCTGAGACTATACACTAAGCGGAAAGAGGGAGGCCGAGGGCTAGTGAGCGTCAAGACCACGGTCCAGGATGAAACATCGAAAATCCGAGAATACATCAGAAAGATGGCCCCAAAGGATGAACTGCTAAGTGAATGTCTCAGGCAGCAGAATCCTGATGACAGTGCAGAGGAGGAACAGACAACCTGGAGAGACAAACCCCTACATGGCATGTACCACTGTCAGATAGAGGAAGTGGCTGATATCAAGAAATCCTACCAATGGCTGGATAATGCAGGACTGACAGACAGCACAGAGGCACTAATCATGGCAGCACAAGAACAGGCCATAAGCACAAGAGCCATAGAGGCCAGGATCTACCAGAGTAGATCAGACCCAAGATGCAGACTGTGCAAAGAAGCCCCTGAAACAGTCCAGCACATAGTAGCAGGGTGTAAGATGCTAGCTGGATCAGCGTACATGGAGAGGCACAACCAAGTGGCTGGGATAGTATACAGGAACATCTGCAACCAGTATGGAATAGAAGTACCCAAGTCCCAATGGGCCATACCACAGAAGGTGGCTGAGAACAACAGGGCCAAGGTTCTGTGGGACTTCAGCTTCCAGACTGACAAACAGATCCTGGCTAACCAACCGGACATAGTGGTGGTGGACAAAGAGCAGAAGAGGGTGGTGGTGATAGATGTGGCGATCCCAGCTGACGCCAACATCAAGAAGAAGGAACATGAGAAACTTGAGAAGTATCAAGGGTTGAAAGAGCAGCTGGAACGGATGTGGAAGGTCAAGGGTTGCGTGGTCCCCGTGGTAGTGGGGGCACTTGGGGCAGTAACCCCCAAACTGGGAGAGTGGCTCCAGCAAATCCCAGGAACAACATCTGAAGCCTCAGTCCAGAAGAGCGCAGTACTAGGAACATCGAAGATACTGCGCAGAACCCTCAAACTCCCAGGCCTCTGGTAGAGGACCCGAGCTTGAGGATGACATGGATATATATATATATATATATATATATATATATATATATATATATATATATATAATTCTGATACACATGGAGCAAAGCAGCTGTTAAATCATAAGTAATATATTTGGGTCAGTGCATTATGGGCATGTCTTTCTCACCTGTGTGGTTTATAATAACCCCCGGTCCTGCAGGGGAGCAGCAGCAGCCAGTGCGGTGTTTTAGAGCTGGTGTTGGAGTGGTGGATGAGGAGCTGTGTGATCCGAACACTCGACCTGACGACAGACGTCGCCACTGTAAGAACATGGACTGTCCTGCCAGGTCTGTGTCTGTTTTTTTTTCTTCTCAAAAGGACCCACATGATGTTCTCTGTAGTCATGACCCTGAATAAGTCATGTGTAATTGCCAGGTGGTGGGTGGGGGGATGGCAGTCGTGTTCGGCCTCCTGCGGTTCTGATGGAATCAGAAAGCGCACAGTTCTGTGTGTTAGAACCGTGGCTGGAGAGGAGAGAGTGCTGCACCCCGGAGACTGCAGGAAACTCCCAAAACCCAAAGCGGCTGTGATCTGCAACCGGAACGTGACCTGTGGCTCGGCCTGGGCTGTGGGGAACTGGAGCGAGGTGAGACTCGGGGGGTTTCAGGATCAGGGGGTAATGGGAGCACAAGATTATGGAATCATGAAGTCACAGGATCATGGATTTGTGGGAACATGGTCCTGTGAACTCATGGATCAGATAATCACATTATTTTATAATGATTACCAGGGAAAAGAATTACAGAATCATGTGGTGACAGAGTTTGCAAGATCACGGAATCAGTGAGTCACAGGATTATGGGGTCACTAGATTGATGGATCACGGAGTTGCTAGTGAACAGGGTCGTGTGGTTATTGGCTCACTAGTTTTTGGGGTCACTAACTCACACGAGGAAGTAACCAGGGATTCAGTGGTTTATTTTAGAATGATTTTCATCATAAATTAATTCACTTGTTCAAGTTTATTTGCATCCAGTCTGTGTGTAATGACTGTGCTCACCTGAGCGGAGTGTGTGTGAGCGGAGTGTGTGTGAGCGGAATGTGTGTGAACAGTGTGTGTGAGAGCAGACTGTGTGTGAGCAGAGTGTGTTGTTTCTCCTGCAGTGTTCTCTGACCTGTGGTGGAGGAGTGAAATCTCGTAGTGTGAAGTGTGTAATGGAACCCCAAATCCTCTGTGACGCTGTGACCCGACCTCGATCCACAACCTTCTGTAACCTCCAGAGCTGCTACAGAACCCGACCGCGACCTTTGACCCCAACTCCGGGTCACGACCCTGATGACCTCATGATCATGTCTAATGCCACACCGAACACACCCTCTGTGAGAACATCACACACTCCGACTCCGAGTGTGTTACATGAAGACGATCAGGATTTCATCTTGGTTAATAACAGCAGTGTAGAAGACGACACACACACGGGTGAGGATGAGGCTGAGGAGGGCAGTACAGACCTGCAGCAGCCCCCTGACACATCACCGTACACACCGGGCTACGACTACATCACGGACGACGACAGACAGGACATGTTCACCGTTCACACACCTGTCAACACTATACACACACCTCAGACAACTACACACACACTGCAACACACGACAGCAAAACCACCCAGGACAAGAACAATCACACACACATCCGCGGCCACAGCTAAACCACGCACCACGAAAGCACCCGCACACACAGTCACGCACAGGAGACCCTCCAAAAACTCACATACACACAAGCAGAAGATCCTGAAGGTCCACGTGAGATCACACAGCCCCACACAAACACACCCAGTGATGAAGAAGAACAAACACGCACCCAGAAACCCCAGCAGATCCACAGTGACCAAAACAGGAAGTGGCGAGAACACAGTGGCGTTCTGGGTCGTGGGCAACTGGAGTGAGGTAAAGATGTGGTTCTGGTTCACTGCTCCAGAGTCTCCACACAGGACCCTGGGCTTGGGTGACAATCTGCTGGCACTTATTAAAAAAACATTAATTATAGAAAATTAATCAAGACATTCTGACCAATCACAATCCAGAATATAACAGAAGCCTAGTGTAAAAATATGAACTACAATAATGTACAGTTACAGTATATTAACCTACAGTGGGTTTTTTTTACAGGACATGTAACTTTTTTCACTCTGTGTGTGTGTGTGTGTGTGTGTGTGTGTGTGTGTGTGTGTGTGTGTGTTAGTGTTCTGCCTCCTGTGGTCTGGGAGCAGTGTGGAGGTCAGTAGTGTGTAGTTCTGGTCAGGATTCTGATTGCAGCAGCACAGGGAAACCTGAACCTGCGCAGCACTGTAAACTTCAACCCTGTGCTGTATGGAGAAAGGTCTCACACACACACACACACACACACACACACACGCTACACGTACCACTACAGTGTGCTGATGATCAGAATGTGTGTGTGTGTGTGTGTGTGTGTGTGTGTGTGTGTGTGTGTGTCTGTGTGTCAGTGTGTTGAGGGGTGTGTTAGTGGTATGAAGTACAGGAATGTGCAGTGTGTGGACTCACAGAGCAGACGAGTGTTGAGACCGTTTCACTGCTCAGACCAACCATCACCTCCAACACTGCAGTGGAAACACACACACTGGGGACAGGTACACACACACACACACACACACACACACACACACAAAGCTAATGTTGGTTTATTAGCCCCTTCAGTCGTGATACAGACATTATATCACTGTAGAAAGTGATGTACGCAATTGTGTACGCAGTGACCGAATGGGTTAAATTTGTCTCTGGTTTACAACCCCGATTCCAAAAAAGTTGGGACAAAGAACAAATTGTAAATAAAAACGGAATGCAATAATTTACAAATCTCAAAAACTGATATTGTATTCACAATAGAACATAGACAACATATCAAATGTTGAAAGTGAGACATTTTGAAATTTCATGCCAAATATTGGCTCATGTGAAATTTCATGACAGCAACGCATCTCAAAAAAGTTGGGACAGGGGCAATAAGAGGCTGGAAAAGTTAAAGGTACAAAAAAGGAACAGCTGGAGGACCAAATTGCAACTCATTAGGTCAATTGGCAATAGGTCATTAACATGACTGGGTATAAAAAGAGCATTTTGGAGTGGCAGCGGCTCTCAGAAGTAAAGATGGGAAGAGGATCACCAATCCCCCTAATTCTGCGCCGACAAATAGTGGAGCAATATCAGAAAGGAGTTCGACAGTGTAAAATTGCAAAGAGTTTGAACATATCATCATCTACAGTGCATAATATCATCAAAAGATTCAGAGAATCTGGAAGAATCTCTGTGCGTAAGGGTAAAGGCCGGAAAACCATACTGGGTGCCCGTGATCTTCGGGCCCTTAGACGGCACTGCATCACATACAGGCATGCTTCTGTATTGGAAATCACAAAATGGGCTCAGGAATATTTCCAGAGAACATTATCTGTGAACACAATTCACCGTGCCATCCGCCGTTGCCAGCTAAAACTCTATAGTTCAAAGAAGAAGCCGTATCTAAACACGATCCAGAAGCGCAGACGTCTTCTCTGGGCCAAGGCTCATTTAAAATGGACTGTGGCAAAGTGGAAAACTGTTCTGTGGTCAGACGAATCAAAATTTGAAGTTCTTTATGGAAATCAGGGACGCCGTGTCATTCGGACTAAAGAGGAGAAGGACGACCCGAGTTGTTATCGGCGCTCAGTTCAGAAGCCTGCATCTCTGATGGTATGGGGTTGCATTAGTGCGTGTGGCATGGGCAGCTTACACATCTGGAAAGACACCATCAATGCTGAAAGGTATATCCAGGTTCTAGACCAACATATGCTCCCATCCAGACGATGTCTCTTTCAGGGAAGACCTTGCATTTTCCAACATGACAATGCCAAACCACATACTGCATCAATTACAGCATCATGGCTGCGTAGAAGAAGGGTCCGGGTACTGAACTGGCCAGCCTGCAGTCCAGATCTTTCACCCATAGAAAACATTTGGCGCATCATAAAACGGAAGATACGACAAAAAAGACCTAAGACAGTTGAGCAACTAGAATCCTCCATTAGACAAGAATGGGTTAACATTCCTCTCCCTAAACTTGAGCAACTTGTCTCCTCAGTCCCCAGACGTTTACAGACTGTTGTAAAGAGAAAAGGGGATGTCTCACAGTGGGAAACATGGCCTTGTCCCAACTTTTTTGAGATGTGTTGTTGTCATGAAATTTAAAAATCACCTAATTTTTCTCTTTAAATGATACATTTTCTCAGTTTAAACATTTGATATGTCATCTATGTTCTATTCTGAATAAAATATGGAATTTTGAAACTTCCACATCATTGCATTCCGTTTTTATTTACAATTTGTACTTTGTCCCAACTTTTTTGGAATCGGGGTTGTATTAATTTTATTTTCCTGGTAAGATATATTCACTTTATACTTTATACAACACTGTTGAATGGTTTATATCAGAAGTGTAATCTCATGGTGGTTAATTCACTAAAAGACACTAAATTACTTCACCTTTATATTATCGTTTATTCACCGACGGCGAGGTGAATATCAGGGAATCATGCCCAAGATGAAGTCGAGGTTATTATTCCCCAATATTCACTCAGCCTGAGGTCAATAACTGTTTTAGTATAAATAGTCAGGTGATTATTTTTTAAAATAATTTATTTCAAACTTCAAAATCTTCATGTAAATGTAATAACTTTGCAGCACAGACTTGTATCACTGATCTACACCGAGTCACATAAAACTTTGTTTTGAAATGGGTAAAATAAATCCCAGCCCCACCTTCCCTTTGAATAGTTTCAGACCAAATTTCAGAGCACCTTTAGTGCTTTTAGGAACAGCGTTTTCTTTCATCATCTGTAATTCTTCCTCACTGATGGTGACGAAGCGATTGGACATCATTTTGCAGAGTCGCTCGAGGTGATTATCAAGAAATAGTCCCAATCTCTCGACCAATCAGTGTGTGCGGTTTCCTATAACCACCTGTATTTATGCTAAAAAGGTTTATCAGTAAATAGATCTTTATAATTTCTCTCTCTCTCTCTCTCAGTGCTCTAAGAGTTGTGGAGGTGGTGTGATGGAGCGCTCAGTGTTTTGTCCAGAGCCTGAACGCTGTAATGCGAGTCTTAGACCTGAAAGCTCCGCCCCCTGTAACCTCGAGCCGTGTGTGTCGTGGGTTACAGAACCCTGGCAGCAGGTGAAGTGTTTTATTCCTCTTACCTCACAGCAATTTAACAATAATTACATTTCTTGTAGCAGAGTTATATTTCTGGTCTCCACTCGTGTATGAAACTGGTTCAGGTTGTGATGTCATGAAATAAAATATAATCTCTGGAGATCAGGAGGAGATGTAGGTACAGGTCGTGATGTAAGCACAGGAGGTTGTGGGGGTGTGTCCTAATTTGCATATTCATGTCTATGTATAGTTCTTGAGGGTGTAGAGATGTTCCTAGAGAATCCTGTTTGTGTGTATTGTAATATGGAATGGCGTGTGTGTGTGTGTGTGTGTGTGTGTGTGTGTGTGTGTGTGTGTGTGTGTGTCAGTGTTCAGAGAGCTGTGGTGGAGGTGTACAGAAGCGAGTGATCAGGTGTGTGAGTGAGGGATCATTAGAGGAGGTGAAAAGCTCACTGTGTCTGAAAAATGACAAACCTGAGAGTTTACGTGTGTGTGGTGAGGAGGAGTGCAGACCTGAGCGAGGTACACTGCAGCAACAACACACACTCATCAATTACACTTTTATTACACATTATGCACACTCACTACAGTTAAACTCTCTGTGTGTGTGTGTGTGTGTGTGTGTGTGTGTGTGTGTGTGTGTGTGTGTGTCAGTGTGTAAGAGAGACAGCATGTCCACTCGGTTCTGCTCCAGACTGAAGCTGCTTGGTCGCTGCGTCCTGAACTCCATCCGTAAACAGTGCTGCCTCACCTGTGTGATGTAACATCACCCAGAGGTCACGCTGGATCATCATCATCATCATCCTTGTCACCCGGACTGAAAATACTGGACCATGAGTGCGCACACACACACACACACACACACACACACACACACACACACACACACATTATGGACTTGAAGATTATGTGTGTGTTTGTGTGTTTTTAGAAAATGCACCACTGAACAACACAGAATCGTCACCTTCCAGGTGTAGGGTGTGTAAGGTGTAGGGTGTGTTGGGAGTAAGGGGAGTAGGGGGTGTAGGCTGTAGAGGGTGTTGGGTGTAGGGAGTAAGGTGTGTAGGGAGTAAGGGGAGTAGGGGGTGTAGGCTGTATAGGGTGTAAGGTGGAGGGTGTGTTGGGTGTAGGGAGTAAGGGGAGTAGGGGGTGTAGGCTGTATAGGGTGTGTTGGGTGTAGGGAGTAGGGGTGTAGGCTGGATAGGGTGTAAGGTGTAGGGTGTGTTGGGTGTAGGGAGTAGGGGGTGTAGGCTGTATAGGGTGTAAGGTGTAGGCTGTGTAAGGTGTAATAATAATAATAATAAGTTCAATTTATATAGCACCTTTCTCAAAACCCAAGGTTGCTTTACAATTATAGGGAATGAATTAGTTAATTAGTTAATTTTTTTTAAAAAAAGTCCACCAAATAGAGGTCAGGATGTCATTCCAGTGGTGTAGCAGCCACAGTCCCACCAAAAGGCACACGAAAACAAGTCCCACACCGCCAGCACAGCCGCCGTCAGCAACATCGCTCAGAACACCACGCCATGGATCCACAAAGCGAGCACAGAAGCACCGCTACACAGAGCGCCGGTATGTCCCAAAACGCCTGCACAGCCGCCACGACGCCACCGAGCAACATTGCTCGGAACATCACACCAAGCACTAAAGCACAGAGCGCTGGACAACCACGATGTTAAAGTGAGCAACGAGCTCACTGCAGTCCACAGCTGGGAGCGCAGGCATCACCCACAGCAAACCAAGGCCTGGAGGGAACCAACACCCAAAACTGGGTCCGGAGCTGCTACACCACAACCGGCGGACAAAACACTCAAACAGAAACAAACATCAAACTACACAAACACACAAAAAATAAAAAAAGAAAGAAAAAATAAAATAAATAAGGTGTAGGGTGTAGGCTGTGTAAGGTGTTGGGGGTGTAGGCTGTGTAGGGTGTAGGCTGTGTAAGGTGTTGGGGGTGTAGGCTGTGTAAGGTGTAGGGGTGTAGGCTGTGTAAGGTGTTGGGGGTGTAGGGTGTTGGGGGTGTAGGCTGTGTAAGGTGTTGGGGTGTAGGCTGTGTAAGGTGTTGGGGTGTAGGCTGTGTAAGGTGTTGGGGGTGTAGGCTGTGTAAGGTGTAGGCTGTGTAAGGTGTTGGGGTGTAGGCTGTGTAGGGTGTTGGGGTGTAGGCTGTGTAAGGTGTTGGGGGTGTAGGGTGTAGGCTGTGTAAGGTGTTGGGGGTGTAGGCTGTGTAGGGTGTAGGCTGTGTAAGGTGTTGGGGGTGTAGGCTGTGTAGGGTGTGTAAGGTGTTGGGGGTGTAGGCTGTGTAGGGTGTGTAAGGTGTTGGGGTGTAGGGTGTAGGCTGTGTAAGGTGTTGGGGTGTAGGGTGTTGGGGGTGTAGGCTGTGTAAGGTATTGGGGTGTAGGCTGTGTAAGGTGTTGGGGGTGTAGGCTGTGTAGGGTGTAGGCTGTGTAAGGTGTTGGGGGTGTAGGGTGTAGGCTGTGTAAGGTGTTGGGGTGTAGGGTGTTGGGGGTGTAGGCTGTGTAAGGTATTGGGGTGTAGGCTGTGTTGGGGTGTAGGCTGTGTAAGGTGTTGGGGTGTAGGCTGTGTAGGGTGTAGGCTGTGTAGGGTGTTGGGGGTGTAGGCTGTGTAAGGTGTTGGGGTGTAGGCTGTGTAGGGTGTTGGGGTGTAGGCTGTGTAAGGTGTTGGGGTGTAGGCTGTGTAGGGTGTTGGGGTGTAGGCTGTGTAAGGTGTTGGGGGTGTAGGGTGTAGGCTGTGTAAGGTGTTGGGGGTGTAGGCTGTGTAGGCTGTGTAAGGTGTTGGGGGTGTAGGCTGTGTAGGGTGTGTAAGGTGTTGGGGGTGTAGGCTGTGTAGGGTGTGTAAGGTGTTGGGGTGTAGGGTGTAGGCTGTGTAAGGTGTTGGGGTGTAGGGTGTTGGGGGTGTAGGCTGTGTAAGGTATTGGGGTGTAGGCTGTGTAAGGTGTTGGGGGTGTAGGCTGTGTAGGGTGTAGGCTGTGTAAGGTGTTGGGGTGTAGGCTGTGTAAGGTGTTGGGGGTGTAGGGTGTAGGCTGTGTAAGGTGTTGGGGTGTAGGGTGTTGGGGGTGTAGGCTGTGTAAGGTATTGGGGTGTAGGCTGTGTTGGGGTGTAGGCTGTGTAAGGTGTTGGGGTGTAGGCTGTGTAGGGTGTAGGCTGTGTAGGGTGTTGGGGGTGTAGGCTGTGTAAGGTGTTGGGGTGTAGGCTGTGTAGGGTGTTGGGGTGTAGGCTGTGTAAGGTGTTGGGGTGTAGGCTGTGTAAGGTGTTGGGGTGTAGGGTGTAGGCTGTGTAAGGTGTTGGGGGTGTAGGCTGTGTAGGGTGTAGGCTGTGTAGGGTGTGTAAGGTGTTGGGGGTGTAGGGTGTAGGCTGTGTAAGGTGTTGGGGTGTAGGGTGTTGGGGGTGTAGGCTGTGTAAGGTATTGGGGTGTAGGCTGTGTTGGGGTGTAGGCTGTGTAGGGTGTTGGGGGTGTAGGCTGTGTAAGGTGTTGGGGGTGTAGGGTGTAGGTTGTGTAAGGTGTTGGGGTGTAGGGTGTTGGGGGTGTAGGCTGTGTAAGGTGTTGGGGTGTAGGGTGTTGGGGGTGTAGGCTGTGTAAGGTGTTGGGGTGTAGGCTGTGTTGGGGTGTAGGCTGTGTAAGGTGTTGGGGGTGTAGGGTGTAGGCTGTGTAAGGTGTTGGGGGTGTAGGCTGTGTAGGGTGTAGGCTGTGTAGGGTGTTGGAGGTGTAGGCTGTGTAGGGTGTTGGGGGTGTAGGCTGTGTAAGGTGTTGGGGGTGTAGGCTGTGTAGGGTGTTGGCTGTGTAGGGTGTAGGCTGTGTAGGGTATAATTACCGCCCCTTCACCCTGAGTCCACGTTTCCACCCGGAACCACCAGCTGAGTTAATGTTCGTGTTTCAGTGGCACATTTCTAACTCGACTCTCATGAACAGAAGTTTCTGATGTGTCACATGACCACAGCTCATGACACGTGACTTAACTGCAGCAGCTGTTCATTCACTAACATTAATAAGAGGGTTAAGTGACAGGGTGTCTGATTAAGGCGTGGTACAGCGCTCACCTGAAGCCCACCAAACCTTTAACATGTTTAATCACGAAGGCTCTGTTGGAGATCAGAAGTGTTTGTTAAAATGTTCCCCCCAGTCAGAGGAACAGTAACCCTGCCCCCGCCCCCGCGATCAACCTGACCCTGAGAATGCAGAGTTTTATAAATATAACTGTAAATCCTGAGAATGAAGAGGAAGAGTGTGTAAGTGAATGAACACACTGCTCTGTTCTGTCCGTCAGACACACAGCTGCTTTATGAAGAGGAAGAGTGTGTAAGTGAATGAACACACTGCTCTGTTCTGTCCGTCAGACACACAGCTGCTTTAGAGTGACGTACTGTGTGTTTAAAAACCCAACTGTTTCTTCTACCGAGGTGCTTTAAAAAAACAACAAAATGTCTTCTCTGGTGCTTTTTACCAAAATATGTTTACATATTATATTTCCATAAATACACTGTGCTTCATAAGCTGCTCATTTTCACATAGCTGATGATACTATGATGAGAGTAGATGATTGTGTGTGTGTGTGTGTGTGTGTGTGTGTGTGTGTGTGTGTGTGTGTAAAACTGAATCCTGTGGTGCTCTGAGTGACTTCACTCTTTAGTGTGTTCATTAAATGTTATTCGACAGTGTAGTGTAATCGACATTGTTATTGTGTTGTCAGGGTGAATGAGTGTGTGTGTGAGTGGGTGAATGAGTGTGTGTGAGAGTGGGTGAATGAGTGTGTGAGTGGGTGAATGAGTGTGTGTGTGAGTGGGTGAATGAGTGTGTGTGAGTGGGTGAATGAGTGTGTGTGAGTGGGTGAGTGAGTGTGAATGAGTGTGAGTGGGTGGGTGAATGAGTGTGTGAGAGATTGGGTGAATGAGTGTGTGTGAGTGGGTGAATGAGTGTGTGAGTGGGTGAATGAGTGTGTGTGAGTGGGTGAATGAGTGTGTGAGAGAGTGGGTGAATGAGTGTGTGAGAGAGTGGGTGAATGAGTGTGTGAGAGAGTGGGTGAATGAGTGTGTGTGAGAGTGGGTGAATGAGTGTGTGTGAGAGTGGGTGAATGAGTGTGTGTGAGAGTGGGTGAATGAGTGTGTGGGTGAATGAGTGTGTGAGAGAGTGGGTGAATGAGTGTGTGTGTGAGTGGGTGAATGAGTGTGTGTGTGAGTGGGTGAATGAGTGTGTGTGAGAGTGGGTGAATGAGTGTGTGTGTGAGTGGGTGAATGAGTGTGTGTGTGAGTGGGTGAATGAGTGTGTGTGAGAGTGGGTGAATGAGTGTGTGTGAGAGTGGGTGAATGAGTGGGTGTGTGAGTGGGTGAATGAGTGTGTGTGTGAGTGGGTGAATGAGTGTGTGAGAGAGTGGGTGAATGAGTGTGTGTGTGAGTGGGTGAATGAGTGTGTGTGAGAGTGGGTGAATGAGTGTGTGTGAGAGTGGGTGAATGAGTGTGTGTGAGAGTGGGTGAATGAGTGGGTGTGTGAGTGGGTGAATGAGTGTGTGTGAGAGTGGGTGAATGAGTGTGTGGGTGAATGAGTGTGTGGGTGAATGAGTGTGGGTGAATGAGTGTGTGTGAGTGGGTGAATGAGTGTGAGTGAGTGGGTGAATGAGTGTGTGTGAGTGGGTGAATGAGTGTGTGTGTGTGAGTGGGTGAATGAGTGTGTGTGAGTAGGTGAATGAGTGAGTGGGTGAATGAGTGTGTGGGTGAATGAGTGTGGGTGAATGAGTGTGTGTGAGTGGGTGAATGAGTGTGTGAGAGTGGGTGAATGAGTGTGTGTGAGAGTGGGTGAATGTGTGTGTGTGAGTGGGTGAATGAGTGTGTGTGGGTGAATGAGTGTGTGTGAGTGGGTGAATGAGTGTGTGTGAGTGGGTGAATGAGTGTGTGTGTGTGTGTGAGTGGGTGAATGAGTGTGTGTGAGAGTGGGTGAATGAGTGTGTATGAGAGTGGGTGAATGAGTGTGTGTGAGAGGGTGAATGAGTGTGTGTGTGAGTGGGGTGATGTGGGTGTGTGTGGTGAGTGGGTGATGGTGTGTGTGTGAGTGGGTGATGTGTGTGGGTGGTGTGTGGGTGAATGAGTGTGTGTGAGTGGTGGGTGATGAGTGTGTGGTGAGTGGGTGATGTGTGTGTGGTGTGTGTGGGTGATGGTGTGTGTGGTGGTGTGATGGTGTGTGGTGGTGGGGTGTTGTTGGTGTGGTGGGTGGTTGGTGTGGTGTGGGGTGGTGTGTGGGTGGGTTGTGTGTGTGTGTGTGTGTGTGTGTGTGTGTGGTGTGTGGGTGTGTGGGTGTGTGTGTGTGTGGTGGGGGGGTGAATGAGTGTGTGTGTGTGAGTGGGTGAATGAGTGTGTGTGGGGGGGGGGGTGTTGGTGTGGTGGGTGAGTGGGTTGTGAGTGGGTGTGAGGTGTGGTGGGTGATGATGTGTTGGTGGTGTGTGGGGTGGTGAGGTGTGAGTGGGTGATGATGGTTGTATGGGGTGTGTGGTGTGTGTGGTGATGAGTGTGTGTGTGAGTGGGTGAATGAGTGTGTGAGAGAGTGAGGAGGAGGTGTTGCAGGTCATCCCTCTCTGGCCTACAATAAAGGCCTGACTCTTTCATACTGAATCTTTTTTCGCTTTGTACTGAGTCTGTGCCGCTGAGTCTTTCTGACTGTGCTGTTGGTGTGTGCGTTACTGTATGTTAATAAACGCTGTGCTGAGGAGAGAGTGGAGTGGAGTGGAGTGGAGTGGAGTGGAGTGGAGTGAGACACGTTTCCCTGTGAGTCAGTGCCATGCTGCAGTAACACACCTCCCCTTCACTGTGTGTGTAACAGTGTGTGGTTTGTTGTGTTGAGGTTTTAGCAGCACTCTGACGTCACACACTCTCAGCTTGTTCTCTCAGAAACCACCGCCTAAAGCTGGGCTGCTTATTAGGATGCAGTGCTGCAGCACAGCAACCTGTGGGCTCCCCTAGGGGAGCAAAGCACTGCAACTATTGTTCTTCTACGTGTTTCTTCTTCTTCCTCCTACGCAAATTTCGATTTTGAATAACTCGATAACCGTACGTCGCACACAGACAAACAATATATCAAAACGTGCGGCTCGATCGGACTCGCTATGCTATTACTTTTCTCTACAGATTATGATTTTTTCGCGACGTAGTCGCGAAAAAATGGTCGAAAAAAACCCCATTCATTTATATGGAATTAATTGAAAAAAAAGCACTTTTTCAACGTTTTTCAAACGTCTGCTGCTCTGGCATGCTTTAACCTAGAGACGTGATTCAAACTCTAAAACGTAGGAAGACTTCTCCTCTGTGGATCTGGCATTCAACTTTTCTGATAGGTTCTACACTTTCGGATCAGTCCCGGCTCAAACGCCATGTGGGTTCTGGGAGAAAATCCGGCTTTTGAATGGGTGTCTATTGCGTTACACACCAGTGAAGCTCATTAACTTAGAATGGAGAGAGCTTGAAAATAAAGCTCAAACTTTCTCGCTTAAACTGTGTTTTCAGCCACAAATTTCACTCTACAGACATGATTTTCTCAAAAGTAGTAGGAAAACTTGTCCTGATTCACACAATGTGTCTACCTAAACGGTAGGATTTACAGTTTTTGAATGACAAGCCTCAAACTGAGAAGAGGGCAGCCGACAGGCCTCATTGAAACCCATTATAAACGTGACAGAAAAGTCACTAATTTTTAACTCAGTGTAGTGTCGTCATTTTTAACACTACAGACAAAAAAATACATCATTTTATTCAGGAGACCCTTCTAGCGCTCACTGTGAAAGAATTTTGTGAATAGCTGCTTCCGTTGTCGAGTTATTTGTCATTGTTCGAGGCCTGGTCCTTCATAAAAAACAGCAGAATACTCCAGACCTTGCGTGTCTTAGCTCATTGACACCCATTATAAAAGTGACAGAAAAGTCTCTCATTTTTAACACTACAGACAAAAAATTACATCCGTCTATTCAGGAGACCCTTCTAGCGCTCACTGTGAAAGAATTTTGTGAATTTCTTTTTTTTGTGAAAAAAAAAAACAGCCTCGGTCGGCATGACACTTCACCTTAGCCGCCCACTTTATTAGGAACACTTCTGTTCATACATACAAACTACAAACACTCTTCTTAGAGTTTAGAGTTTATTTTATTTTTAAAAGGGACAGTGCACAAATTAAACATTATCCTTGTGGTAAGGACAGATGTCTGTCCCAGGTTATAGCAGTACATGCTCATTTCCGCCTGTAGTCACTTTGTTTATACTCTTGAATAGCTCTTCTTCATGACGGCTGCTGTCTCAAGCACACACATAATCATTGCATTGAAACATCATTGCGGGTCACACATTCACGGCCAGCAAACATGCGTGACCGAATTGCTTCGCGCACTGCATCCTCTCACAATTTCCCCCGGGGAATTGTCCGGTCTAGTTAACTATAACTATAAACTGATAAGAATGTATGGCATGCTGTTGTTTGATACGTAAAGAATTGTAATGTTCGGTGAGTTGCTGTGGTATAAAAGGGTGATTATTTTCCTCTAATGTGATGTGAGCGGAAAATAATCATCTACAGCATGGTGACAGTTACTCCGCTTCATCACACCACCCTGTTGTGGAGTATTCCATACATGCACATCAGTTATATAATGGAGGATGTGGAAAGGTGTGTGTGTGTGTGTGTGTGTGTGAGGAAACGAGGTGTAATTTAGAGAGGAAGACGAGACAGCAGGACAATGCTCTGTCCATTTAGAGAGAAGATGCATGAAAAAAGGAAGTGTCAGATAAGATAGTGGTGTTTGAGGAGACACACAGACTCTGTGAAGAATCAGCACACACACAGGAAATGTGGGTTTCTATAAAAGACGTGTCCGCTGTCCTGTGTGGTGAAATGATAAGTTGGGTTCAAGGCTGAGGTCGAACCTCTCTGCTATCAGTTCCTGCGTCCTCACACGACTGCGCCGCAGGAAGTGACGCGCACACGTGTTTGCGTCTGTAAACATGTAAATATGTACGCTGTGGTGCTGCGACCCAAGATTTCCTTTTCCATGCAACTGATTGGAGTCTGTAACAGGCTTCAGAGAACTCCTGCTCCTCCTTCAGACCACACGCTTCCATATGCAGCTGTTCATGACGTTCCAAATGCCTACGCGAATTAGGACATTACGTCATTGGGTAACTTCTCCTGCCTCTCTGAGCATGAGAGGCTTTCAGCTGAAATGAGTCGAGCAAGACTGGGTGTGTGTGTGTGTGTGTGTGTGTGTGAGGCTGTAGTGCTGTTCCCGCTGCTGCAGTGATGATGAAGGTGAGATGGAGCGCGCGGAGCGGATGGTGCTGTGCGCGCTCGCGGTGCTCGTGACAGCGCTGATGGGCGCGCGCGCCGTCACCTGCAGCATCGCGGGACAGCCTCAACCTCACGCGCTCCCGGTCATCACCGCAAACACCACCGACAGCTCCAGCTCCTCCGGCTCCTCCGGCTCCTCCAGCTTCTCCAGCTCCTCCAGCTCCTCTCCACGCTTGTGCTCGGCTGCACCGGCTCGGCGCGCGCGCAGTTACCCGCACCTGCAGGGCGACACGCGCCGCCGGAAGCTCTACTCCTTCCAGAGTCTCTTCCTGCGGATCGACGGCAGCGGGAGAGTCAGCGGCACCAGGAGCAGACACGATGTGCACAGTGAGTGTGAGCACCACAGCAGCGCTTCATCCACGGACACAAACCAACACGCACGCGCTCCGACCCGCGCCACACACACACACACACACACACACACACACACACAGGGTTGTTTTTGTTGTTACACTCATCTGGGCTGTGAAAAGTTGGCAGTGTTTTATGGAAAAAATGGTAATGATGCACATCATTTACTTCCAGCACACTGAGCACGGAGACACACACACACACACACAGGAGTTGAGCAGACGTTACAAAGCAGTGTGTGTGTGTGTGTGTGTATAAACAGCTGTCCTGGAGATCACATCTGTGGATGTGGGAGTGGTGGCCATACGGAGCCTGACCACAGGTTACTACCTCACCATGAACAGAAGAGGAGAAGTGTTCGGAGAGGTACACACACACACACACACACACACACTAATATGCATCACAAATGTGAAATCACTGGGAAAACAAATTTATTAAGATTTGTAACCTCTAGCGTGTGCGTGTGTGTTACAGAGAGAGTACAGTGTGAACTGTCGGTTGAAGGAGCGCATCGAGGAGAACGGCTACAACACGTACGCCTCAGCGCAGTGGAGGAAACGACACAGAGCAATGTTCATTAGCCTGAACACTAACGGGAAACCGCTGCGTGGCACAAAAACACACAGGAGGAACACAAACACACACTTCCTGCCCATCAGTGTGTGAGTGTGAGACAAACCCACACGGAGTGACGGGACACACAGCACGATGGTCAAGATCATCAACGTGTAATAAAGGACTGGTGAGACGTGTGTGTGAGAAGCTCAGGACTGAAGAACATGGAGGGGTTCACTTCATACTGATCTGGCATTAGATCAGAACTTTTATTCCTCTGCAGCAGTGAATTAAACACCTACACACACAAACGCACACACCCACATATGCAGGAAGCTGGTCCCAGACCTATTCTGAAGTTAGAATTCAGAACCTGGAATTCAGAATTTAGGATTCAGAACCTGGAATTCCAAAGTTAGGATTCAGAATCTAGGATTCAGAACCTGGAATTCCAAAAATTCAGAACCTGAATATCAGAACCTGGAATTCCAAAGTTAGAATTCAGAACCTGGAATTCAGAATTTAGGATTCAGAACCTGATTATCAGAACCTGGAATGCAGAATTTAGGATTCAGAACCTGGAATTCCAAAGTTAGAATTCAGAATCTGGAATTCTGAAATTAGAATTCAGAACCTGGAATTCTGAAGTTAGAATTCAGAACCTAGCATTCCAAAGTTAGAATTCAGAATTTAGGATTCAGAGCCTGGGAATATCAGAACCTGGAATTCCAAAGTTAGAATTCAGAACCTGGAATTCTGAAGTTAGAATTCTGAACCTGAATATCAAAACCTGGAATTTAGGATTCAGAATCTGGAATTCCAAATAATTCAAAATCTGGAATTCTGAAGTTAAAATTCTCAACCTGAATATCAGAACCTGGAATTCAGAATTTAGGATTCAGAACCTGAATATCAGAGCCTGGAATTCAGAATTTAGGATTCAGAATCTGGAATTCCGAAGTTAAATTCTGAAACTGAATATCAGAACTTGGGACTCACCCTAGAATTCAGAATTTGAAATTTAGAAAATGAAAACTCAGAGCGCAACACTCTCAACCTGAAATTCAGAACCTGGAACTCAGGAATAGACCACAAAAAAAAAAAAAGAATTTAAGACATGAAGCTCCAAGGATTTGCAATTCAGAACCTGGAATTGTGGAAATCAGATGAATCTCAACTTGTAACTGGCACAGACTTCAGAACTGAAGTGAAACAGAACTCAAAACTTGTGAGAATTCAGAACTTAAAAATATAAAAACAAGGTATCTAAAACTTAAACAGCTCAGACAGCATATAATAATAATAATAATAATAATAATAATAACCAATAGACTAGAAGGATATTTGAGTAACATCCATGTAGGGGTGAAACCCTTTACTATGCAGAAGACTGTTCTGCTTGGATCAGTGAGGATCCTCTGTAGGGCCCTGGATTGCTGAGGGGACTTTTTGTGGCCAGCACAGGACTCACCAGTACATACGTACTGTGAAGGAAATCATATCTCATCTCATCTCATCTCATCTCATCTCATCTCATTATCTCTAGCCGCTTTATCCTGTTCTACAGGGTCGCAGGCGAGCTGGAGCCTATCCCAGCTGACTACGGGTGAAAGGCGGGGTACACCCTGGACAAGTCGCCAGGTCATCACAGGGCTGGAAATCACATCAATAATAATAATAATAATAATAATTCATAAGAGAACCTGAATCTGAGAGATGTAACCGGATCTTCTCACATCAGTGCTGAGACGTGTGGAGCTGCTCCAGGGTTCTGAGACACGATTATTTATTTATTTTCACTTGATGTGTAAAGTGTAGTAGAGTATAGTACTAAAGAATCTGATAATAAGCCTTTATTTACATAATTACAAATAAAGCTATTTTCCTGATTTCTTGTGCATTGTTTGTGTGTTCCACACAGTGATTAAACATATGATTAGCGCTACGGTTGCTAACAGCACAAACACAGAGTTCAGATTAAACTTCTCATTTTTCCTCACACACTTCGAGGAAACACAGGAAAAACACACACACACACACACACACACACACACACACACACACACACACACAGAGCGATAATGTAGTGACGAGATCGGCTTTGGGAAATCAGTGGAAAAAGGCTGCAGGCTATACAGCTAATGATGCAGGCTAAACATGTACACACACACACACACACACACACAATGGAAAAACAAGTACTAAATCACTAAGGTCAAAAGGTTCACACAGTTGTTTGTTTTCAGTCACACTGAGTGCTCTGTGCTAAATTCTGGCTGTTCAACGTTTCCCCTGCTGCTAACCTCCGCTAGTTCTCTCTCACACTCGCTAGCTGTCTGTCGCCTGAGTCGTGGAAGAGAAAACACAGGTGGAATTTAAAAAGAATACTTCAAACAAGAAAAACGTGTATGGGGTTTTAATATCACAGTTATCATAGCTAATCTTAATGATGGTGGAAGAGTTCCTGTTTTATATGATTCGTTAAACATATAGAGGTTGCGCAAGTTTCTGTTTAAACTTCTTATAAAATTCTATAGGTATCCCATCGGGGCCAGGTGCTTTCCCACTATTCATACTGCTCATGGCATCATAAAGATCCTCAACTGTTAATGCCCTGTCCAGTACTTCCATTTCATCTCCAGACAGGCTCTGGAACTGTAGCTGATCGAGAAATGTTTGTTGTTGTGTAGCTCCTGCATATTCTGATTTGTATAATAGTTCATAAAAGTCTCTGAAGGTAGCATTAATTTCAATTGGGTCTGTTGTTAAATCGCCTGACATTGTCGTTATACTGTTAATTGTTCTTTCGGCTTGCATTTTCTTAACCCGCCAAGCCAGTAATTTGCTTGGTTTTTCGCCCTGATCATAGTATGCTTGCTTGGTCCATGAGAGAGTTTTAGCAACTTTGTCGGTTGTTAGTTTATTGTATTGAGCTCTCATTACTGCTAGTTGTTGCTGTTTGTCCTCATCAATATTCTCGTAAAGATCTAATTCTAGTGTTTTAATCTGTCTTTCCAATGTTTGTATTTCCTTTTTGTGCTGTTTAGTCTTTGAGCTTGTATATTTAATTATTTCTCCCCTTATATATGCCTTAAATGCTTCCCATCTTACACTGGCGGTTGTTTCATCCGTATTTAGCAGGAAATAGCTATCTATGCAGGCCCCCATGAATCTAAGAAAGGATGAATCTTGTAACCAATATATCTGGAACCTCCATCTCTGAGAGTGTTGAGCAAATATGCCTAAGCTTATTTCCATTGAGGCAGCTGCATGATCACTAATCACTATGCTGTCATACCAGCAGTTTGCGACATTGATAAGCAGTTCAACAGAAATTAGGAAATAATCAATACGTGAATATGTTTTATAAGTAGAAGAGTGACAGGAAAATTCTTTTTTGTTTGGATTTTTTTCCCTCCATACATCGACTAGTCTTAGATCTTTTATGAATTCAGTCAGCTGACTGAATTCATATTTATATTTAAATTTAACATATATATTTACATTCAGGTTTAACATTTAGATTTATTTGTAACATTTAACATTTAGATATAACTATTTAAAATATCTCTAAGATGACAAATATTGTTATAAATGTGCAAAAAGGGGAGTCTGAAAAATTCACACCGTTTTTAAAACACTGTTTTAAGCTAAATGTGACAAAATGTTGCTGAAATTTTCAGCACGGACATGCTTTACAAACGGCGCCCCATAATCGTAGGCCGTATGTTCAATTTAAAATTTTATTTTGTTATTTTCCCCACATTATCTTTAGCACTAGTGCAGGTGAGTTAAACTGAAGCAGAGCAAAGCTGCTAATGTCTGCTAACAGGGTGAAAATAGCCATAAATGCTAACTATTGTAGTCTGGTTTATAGTTACAGATGAATTGAGGTGGGGAACAGAAGGTGTTTTTTCTGCCATGAATGCAGCATTTTAATTCTGGGAATATAACGAGTCAGTGACGTGATGTTGGAACTCATGACACTAAAAGCTCGGGGATAATGCTCACTGTCTGTGCTTACAGCAACATGAAGAGCAAGAATCATTTTGCTGAACTCTTCAAGTTCTATTTCAAAAATTAATAAATAAGCAAAAACAAGTCAGATTAAAATGCACAGACAGTGAGGAAGGAAAGACCCCAAACACACTGTAGTAAAGCTGACAGAGAGCCGCGTGCTGCTGAGAAGAAAAGGCCGCACCCCCACACTCCTTCACACAGCTAATGTGGCGTCGGCTGCAACCCACCGATAGAAAATACTGATTAGGTTTGATGTGACGTTAACTAATGAGCTTGGGGGGAACCATGGCCTAATGGTTAGAGAAGCAGGTTTGGGACCACAAGGTTGCTGGTTTGATTCCCTCGGGCAGCAGGAATGGCTGAAGGGCCCTTGAGCAGGGCACCGAACCCCCACCTGCTGCTCCAGGTGTGCTGTGCTGCATGTCACTGTGGATCAGAGTCTGGTAACAGCCTGGAATGTATAAACTGAGAAGTTTCCGATTTGGAGTTGGATCACTGCGCACACTGACTGGGCTTTCCTTACTGATTTAATAAAAGTCTAACTCTTCTGTAAGGCGACTCATTTTAGATTTTTCGGATCACGGATCCGCCGACGGCAGTTAAATACTACCGCTAGAAAAATAAAAAGTCTGTGCGTATTTTTATTTTTATTTTAACCGCCGAAACGTACAAAAAGAAATGTAAAAAAAAATAGTCACATATTTTTCTTTTAACAGCACTGTATCCCTGGTACTAGGTCATAATTCTTTAAGTAAAAAGTATTAGAATCGCAAATACAAATAACAATGTGTGTTGTATATATGCACTTCAGCCGAGTCCGAAAACGAAACTATTTATGACATTGAGTATTCACTTGAATGTTTTTATGGTATTTACAATCGCTTTACGACAGTGTCAACCTCGTGCTGACCATGGCTGACGCTGACAGAATGGATTCCAAGCTATCACCTCAACTGTACGTAAGCATAAAGTGTGGTAAAGAAAAGCCTTTTCACTGCCTCACTAACCAAAACGTGGGCGATTTCGTCTCTCAAGCGTTGAAAGTAAACAATGAAAAGATCAAAACGATCTTTGGTTCTCAGAAAGAAGGCGGTGATGTAACGAGCGCGATGCTGAATATGCCTGCTATAATGTTAGTTCATGATTTTGGCTGCAAGTATCTGACTGTGGAATTAGAAGAGGACGGTGCCGCAGAGAGTCCCATCGAATCAAGTAGCACGAACATATCAGCCTTCGATGTGCTCATGAGAGCTCAACGGTCATATGACCACATATACCTTCAGAGAAGTAAGTGCTGGAATGCTAGTCAGGTGTTATAAACATATACACAAGAACACACACACACACACACACACACACACTATATATATATATATATATATATATATATATATATATATATATATATATATACACACACACATATATATATATATATATATATATATATATATATATATATATATATATATACACAAACGTGTTGTCCTTGCTAGTACTTTAATAGGATTTGTGCCTTAAGAATTGTCATTTGGAATACTAGGCTAGCACTAGGATTTCAAATTTATTAACCACATCAGTAAATCAAAAGAAGAAATACATTTTGGCTAATTTATATTATATTTTTCATGATATTAAATATAACATGTAGACATGTAGGAAAGCAGATTGGATAATATGGTCAGGTTGGTTTAATTTTTCCTGTATTGGTGATGGGAACTTTTTGTTTTTGGTGGTAGCCCATAGAATTATGTGAACACATTTTAATCAAACACACACACACTATATATATATATATATATATATATATATATATATATATATATATATATATAATGTATGTGTGTGTATGTATGTATGTAAAGTGTGTCTTTTGAATTTAAATTATTTTATCATCTTAATCCGACATTGAAATTTTGCCATGCAAAAAAAAAATTGGACAAGGACACTTTTATTTTTATTTCGACCGACATCATCAAAAATATGTTGAAAAATCCGTGAACCTAAAGATAAAAAATGGGTGGCCTAAACTCTTTGCCCTTGGAGTGTTCTTGCTTGAAAGACTTTCCACGACATTATAAAATAATATTAATAAATCAGTCCGCATGAGGAACTCGGAGAAGTGCATGGGGCTTTTATTTTGAAACGGAAGTGTGACCCGGAAGTACTGTGTTCCTCTTCACGTGCGCGTTGGTTGTGCTGTGGTGTTGGATGCAGGCGGTCCTGAGGGAGATGGAGACAGAGACGGAACCGGTTCGGCCCAAACTGACGGACAGTCGAGGCGTGCTGAAGCAGAACCGGGACTTCCTGGACTGTTTCTGGGACATCGCCAAACCGGAGCGCGAGACCCGCCTGAGGGCCGTGGACAGGCTCATCGAGCGCGTGAGGAAGCGCGAGCAGGTACAGCGAGGGCACAGTAATAATAATAATAATATCAGAGACACACACACACACCCCTCTCTCACTCTCACACCCCGAGTCAGCTTCACTCTCTCTCTCTCTCTCTCTCTCTCTCACTCCAGCGGGGTTTATTCACTCTCACTCTGAGAAACTCAACACAGCGCGTGCACACTGAGCATGCGCACTCTGGGGCTCAGTTACACAGCTTCCATTCAACCGGATGGAGTTCATCATCATTATTATCATCATCATCATTATCATTATCATCATCATCATTATCATTATCATCATCATCTTCATTATCATCATCATTATCATGTTCATTATCATCATCTTCATTATCATTATTATCATCATCATCTTCATTATCATCTTCATTATCATCATCTTCATTATCATCATCATCATTATCATCATCTTCATCATGTTCATTATCATCATCTTCATTATCATTATTATCATCATCATCTTCATTATCATCTTCATTATCATCATCTTCATTATCATTATTATCATCATCATCTTCATTATCATCTTCATTATCATCATCATCATCATTATCATCATCTTCATCATGTTCATTATCATCATCTTCATTATCATTATTATCATCATCATCTTCATTATCATCTTCATTATCATTATCATCATCATCTTCATTATCATCATTATCATCATCTTCATTATCATCATCATCATTATCATCATCTTCATCATGTTCATTATCATCATCTTCATTATCATTATTATCATCATCATCTTCATTATCATCTTCATTATCATTATTATCATCATCATCTTCATTATCATCTTCATTATCATCATCTTCATTATCATCATCATCATTATCATCATCTTCATCATGTTCATTATCATCATCTTCATTATCATTATTATCATCATCTTCATTATCATCTTCATTATCATCATCTTCATTATCATCATCATCATTATCATCATCTTCATCATGTTCATTATCATCATCTTCATTATCATTATTATCATCATCATCTTCATTATCATCTTCATTATCATCATCTTCATTATCATTATTATCATCATCATCTTCATTATCATCTTCATTATCATCATCTTCATTATCATTATTATCATCATCATCTTCATTATCATCTTCATTATCATCATCATCATTATCATCATCTTCATCATGTTCATTATCATCATCTTCATTATCATTATCATCATCATTATCATCATCATTATCATCATCTTCATTATCATCATCATTATCATCATCTTCATTATCATTATTATCATCATCTTCATTATCATTATCATCATCATTATCATCATGTTCATTATCATCATCTTCATTGTCATCATCATTATCATCATCTTCATTATCATTATTATCATCATCTTCATTATCATCTTCATTATCATCATCTTCATTATCATCATTATCATTATCATCATCTTCATCATGTTCATTATCATCATGTTCATTATCATTATCATCATCATTATCATCATCATCATTATCATCATCTTCATTATCATCATCATTATCATCATCTTCATTATCATTATTATCATCATCTTCATTATCATTATTATCATCATCATTATCATCATCTTCATTATCATTATTATCATCATCATTATCATCATCTTCATTATCATTATTATCATCATCATTATCATCATCTTCATCATGTTCATTATCATCATCTTCATTATCATCATCATTATCATCATCTTCATTATCATTATTATCATCATCTTCATCATGTTCATTATCATCATCTTCATTATCATTATTATCATCATCTTCATTATCATCTTCATTATCATCATCATTATCATCATCTTCATCATGTTCATTATCATCATCTTCATTATCATTATTATCATCTTCATCATCATCTTCATCATCATCATCATCTTCATTATCATTATTATCATCATCTTCATCATGTTCATTATCATCATCTTCATTATCATTATTATCATTATCATCTTCATTATCATCATCATTATCATCATCTTCATCATGTTCATTATCATCATCTTCATTATCATCATCTTCATTATCATTATCATCATCTTCATCATGTTCATTATCATCATCTTCATTATTGTCTTCATCATCTTCTTTATCATCATTATCATCTTCATCATTATCATCATCGTTATCGGCTTCATTATCATCTTGATCTTCATTGTCTTCTCCTCTTCCATCCTCTGATCAGATTCTCCTCCTGGTTCTTCTTCCTCAGCTTTATCCTGCTATAAGGAGTGCTGCTGCTGTTCTGTTCTTTATTTCTCCTCCTTCTTCCCTGTGTTTCTTCTTTTACACAGAGATGTGCTCAGGCTTTCCCATGTCTTACACACACAGTTGTGTATTGACTGAAATCTCCATGTCAGCTATGACCTCACCATAGTGAACTAGGGGGCGGGGCTTATTTGATTGACAAGCTGTCAGAGGAGCTCAGCTTGAAGAACAGCAGGATGGTGTTCAGTTTAGAGCTTTATCACCTCTCGGGTGTTTATCATATTCACCAGTAAAACGTCTTCCTCACGTCACTCGCGCTTTACCTGAGAAATGTGTTACAGATTAATTATAGATGAATAAAAATAATGTGTATGTATGACCCGCCCCGATTACCCACAAACACCCTGTGGAGAACAGGAACCACTCATTTACCCCTCGGCTCGGGCTCCTCGTTACTCTTCACTCATTATTATTTGGTGTGTGTTTTGCAGGCTGATGAGCTGAAATACACCCTGAAGAGGCTGATAGATGGACTGTGTCACGCTCGAGAGGAGGCTCGCTCCGGCTACAGCTTAGCACTAGCACAGGTACAGGTACACACACACACACACACACACACACACACACACACACACACACACACACACAGCCCTGTTCTGATTTAATCAGTGTGAAAATAAGAAGTGAAAGTGGAATTCACTTGTGCGCCGTGTAGATGTGTGTACAGCGCACCATATAGTGACCCACCATCCTGTGAACCCCATGGACGTGTTACAGATCACCTGCTGAAAACTGCAAACACACACAACACCAGAAGTCATGAGCAGTTTGTGAGGAGGGTGTGGGGGGAATAACACCATGCACTCCACAGAGTTTTATTATCTGTTCTGAATTGGGACGCATCTAAATGCTGACATCTTGAATAGTGCACAGGGGAGTGAACAGGAAATCAGTTCAGACTGATTAGTATTTAACTGTGTGCTGTATTTTTACACACTCTGTACTTGGGATTAAACCTGCACCAAATTATCACAAAAGTGTGTGTGTGTGTGTGCACGCAGGTGCTGAGTGTGTTTGAGGAGATCACACTTAGAAGCATGTTGGACCAGATCAGAGAGAAACACAACCTGCAGACGGCCAGCAAGGTGAGAAACACACACACTTCAGGTATTGTTATCAGTGTGAAAGAGCACTCAGTCACTCTCTCCATCACTCTGAAGGTGTGAGAAGTGAATTATGGGATTGCTCTCTCAGAGACCTTCACGCTGTCTGATAGACCTGGTGATCAGAACACAGTCTGATCTCATCCAGTCCGTCACTGCTCCTCTCTCTCATTACAGAAGCAGATCAAACACGTGGCCTTGGGGAATTTCTTTGGCGTTCTCGCTCTGTCTCAGTCCGCACGCCTGCACAAGGTACACACACACACACACACACACACACACACACACACACACACACACACACACACACAACTCCATCACAGCTGTTTACATTTAGCCACGCCCACAAAACTCCATAAACTTCCACATACACTCTTAACACTGCCTCCTGTTATAGGGTGCCATTACTTTTGTGCTAATGGGATGCCTCGTCAGAATCGTTATGAATTTTTGTATTTGAATTCTTTCACAAGTTTCATAAAATATTTATTTATGACCACCACATTTCTTGTGTAAATGATCCTGTGAGTGATTTACAAAGAAATTCAGTTTGATAATAACACTGCTCTCATTTATTGTGTGTGTGTGTGTGTGTGTGTGTGTGTGTGTAGGAAGCAGATGTGCTGTTGGAGTGTGTGAAGCTGCTGCAGTCTCTCTCTCAGTACAGAGAATATCTGAGAGATTTACCCAGGAAGACCATGGCCGACATCCTCAACGAGGTTCTCACCTTTCACTGCATGATTACAAACTGTGTGCTGGAGCTTCTTTGGGGTTCATTCTTAATTTCTCTCTCTCTCTGTGTGTGTGTGTGTGTGTGTGTGTGTGTGTACACATACAGGTGTCAGAGCAGATGTTTGAGCAGGTGTTGTTCAGCGCTCTGCAGGAGGATCTGAGTTCAGCTCTCAGTAATCCAGAGCAGTTAGAGCTCCTCCTGCTGGTCATGCGTAGATTCTCATCCACTCTCAGCCCCGCCCACCTGGACAAGCTGCTGGGGACCGCCTCCATCATCAACAAACACACACTGCCCCGGTACACACTCACTCACACACACACACACACACACACACACACTGTCATATTAAGTCTTGTTGTAACTGTGTGTGTGTGTGTGTGTGTAGGTTAGTAGTGGTGATGAAGACTGCAGCGCGCTCGGTAAAGAAGGAGTGTGTGCTGCCCGCTGTAGCGTCTGATCTGCTGCACGTGTCTCTGCGTGAGGACAGCTTCACATTCTTCTGGGACGAAGTGGTGATCGATGGACTGATATCAGACCCCCCAGGGCCCAGCCAGTGAGTACCGCCCCCTACAGGATAACCCCCCCCCAAATAAAAAAATAAAAACAAAACAAATCACACACAGTAACCCACAGACACTTTCTGGAACTGTGTACAGGATCCGGTGTAACTCTCCTGTCTGTCTGCTGATCTTGACTAACAACAATGAAGTGACTGAGTCTCTCTCTCTCTCTCTCTCTCTCTCTCTCTCTCTCTCAGTTACCTGGCGTTCAGGTTGATGGGCGTGTCCTTGCCGTTGTTGTCCGTGTCCCAGCTGCAGTATGTTCTGAGTGGGGAGGTGATGAGACGTTATGGTGAACACGTCATGACTGCACAGGTCAGTTCACAGGTCACCTTTGTGCGTGCGTGCGTGTGGTAATGCAGTAATCTGTAACCCCGCCCCCTCTCTCTCTCTCTCTCTCAGCTCCCTGAGCGCTTTAAGTTCTCCCCGGAGATGGATGAGTGTGTGAGTGTGTTCCTGCGCAGCTGCAGTGATGTGGAGAAGCAGCTGTTGGTGCTGCAGGCGTTCACGCGGCTCACGCACCGCGGCGCTCCTGTCGTCCCGTCCTTCTGGAAGGTTCTGGAGCACGTGGAACCCAGCGCTATCAAAACCTACACTCACTGGCTCAAAGAGTCGTTCTGTCAGCCCAAGATCCCCGAGCTGCTCGAGTTCAGCACACGCAAACAGAGACGGAACCAAGACTCCGCCCTCAACTCCGCCCCTCAGTGAGATCACCCTGTTGTTTTGATTGTTGCTTTTGATGACTTTGCCCATGACTCCGCCCCTCAGTGAGATTGCCTACTACTGCTGTTTGTTTAGTTTCAATTGTTGTTATTGTTAATAATGGCTCCACGACCCCCCCCCCCCTAAAAAAAAAAAATCAGTGTATTTTTGGTTATACTTTAATCAGATTGGTCAGTTCAGACCTGTAGCCTGAGTCCTGTGTGTGTGAGCACGCTTCAGCAGTGTGTGTGTGATCTGAGTGTTTGTGCAGGAGGTTCTCGGCTCTGTGTGAGTTGTCTGTCTGAACTGTGTGTTTTTATTTTGTCAGGACTGAGGAGTGTGTGCTGCGTTTGAGGAAGTGGATCATCCCCCGTCTCGCCTGCATTGTGGAGAACCATCAGATTAAAAAAGATGAGGAGCTCGTTATGGAGATCACCAGGTACTGAACACACACACACACACACACACACACACACACACACATCAGAAGTAACACAGCTACACTTGTGTACACTATATGCACACACCTTTTTGTATATTTGTGTGTGTGTGTGTGTGTAGGTTTATCTTCTATCATGCGTTCTTCAACACAGTGAAGTCCACAGCTCAAATCCCAGAGACTCGGCAAAAAATCTCACCTCCTCTGGACCAGAACACACGCGACATCACCAGCTCCACCTTCTTCAGGTACACAGTGTGTGTGTGTGTGTGTGTGTGGGTGTGTGTGTGGGTGTGTGTGTGTGTGTGAGAGAGAAATTACTGATGTGTGCTTATTCAGATCTTTATAAACAGGAAGTGTATTTTATTAGTGTCCTGAAGATTTATTTATAAATCTGTTTATTTCTCTAACACACACACACACACACACACACACACACACACACACTCTGCCCTAAAGCAGCAGATACAGGAAGTGAGGTTTTATGTTGGAGTGTGTGTGTGTGTGTGTGAGATTTCTGTGTCAACATTTACACTGAACACACTGTGGGAGGGCGGCACGGTGGTGTAGTGGTTAGCGCTGTCGCCTCACAGCAAGAAGGTCCGGGTTCGAGCCCCGTGGCCGGCGAGGGCCTTTCTGTGTGGAGTTTGCATGTTCTCCCCGTGTCCGCGTGGGTTTCCTCCGGGTGCTCCGGTTTCCCCCACAGTCCAAAGACATGCAGGTTAGGTTAACTGGTGACTCTAAATTGAGCGTAGGTGTGAATGTGAGTGTGAATGGTTGTCTGTGTCTATGTGTCAGCCCTGTGATGACCTGGCGACTTGTCCAGGGTGTACCCCGCCTTTCGCCCGTAGTCAGCTGGGATAGGCTCCAGCTCGCCTGCGACCCTGTAGAACAGGATAAAGCGGCTACAGATAATGAGATGAGATGAGACACTGTGGGGGGGGGGACGCTTGTGAGCCATGAGCTGGTAGGTTGCTTTACCCGATAGCTCTCGCAAAGATTTGATTAAAATACGGTTATGTTGTTTTCATTCACTGGAGTCGAGATGAAGACGAGCTTGAGGCCACAGTCTTCCGCCAAAAAGAAAGGAGGAGCTAATGCCTCAGGTACTTCAGATGAAGCTAATACCTCCCCGCCGAGCTATGCTACAATCCTGGATGTTATTAACGTGCTACGTACCGACCTTCCAAACACTAAAACTAAAATATCTCAGACTATAGAGATCTTGCAGTCACGTGACCGGAAAGTACACAGCCACCATCTTGTCGGTCAAAAACACCGCTGAATACTGCTGCACTCGTGGTTAGAGAAATACATTTGGTTGCGGAGCTATTTGACTTCTTACTAGAAGTGTTAGGGTAAGGGACGTAATTGTTGTTTATGTTGTGTTTGCTACTTGGATGTTTGTTTATTTCTTTTTTATGTAACTTCCTTCGAGGGGTCGTGCCTTACTATGAGGTTTTCTTTAGTATAGGCAAGACATTGAGTTCGTGGGGAGGGTGGTATTGGGACTTCCTTAGAAAGCATGTGGACACATCTGTTGCATTAATAAGGCAGAAAATGGCTTTGTTTGTTTTAGAATTACACAAGATAATGTGACCCAATTGGAGAAGGGAAGACTAATTACTGTAGTTACTTGGAATGTTAAAGGTCTGAATCAGCCAGTGAAAAGGGGAAAGATTTAGCACATTTGAAAACTTTATCCAGTGAGAGTCAGTGTGTTTACATGCGCATCCAAATCGAGCTGCTGTCGGTAATCGAGCTAAGGGTCCCAGCAGGGGTGCCAGAGAAATCCAATCCTACATACACACAAGGAAATCGAGCTATAGAGATCTTGCAGTCACGTGACCGGAAAGTACACAGCTGCCATCTTGTCGGTCAAAAACCCCGCTGAATACTGCTGCACTCGTGTACAGAATGGATCAATTTCAACCGACGGACTACACGGCTCATTTTTCTAATGAACAGATAACTAGATATATGTCTAAAATAAACGATCTACAGATTTGTGACCCTTATCAATTACCAGACGTAGTTTTCACGACCGTGTCAGTGGATGTTGAACTGCCAGAGGTGGAATACCCAGACGTGTATAATTACCTCATTAACTTTCCCTCGCTGTTCAGTGGTGAAGCACTGCGTGCTTATAAATCTCTGGACAGTTATCTTTACAGAAATTCAGGATTTGTCAGCGACTCAGATGTGGCATCTTGTAAACAAGAAAATAACAATCCTCATTGGATGGGTAAGTCACTTAAGTATTACTAGTACTGACCAGCCGATTATAGAATAGAATAAGGTAATTCAAGCTGTAATTCCAAATCGTCCGTCTTGTTTACCATGGATCTGGCGTTGGAGAGGTAGAGGCTTGGCAGTGGAGATTTGAGTGGCTGTTTTCTGAGCTTAGTCAACAGGCCGGCTCTGCAGCCTCGCTTTTGCTTCCGCTCCCGACGCCGCCTCCTTCGCCTGCCAGACCCGATAACAATCCACGGAGACCCCGCTGGTCTCGCGATCTCGTCCGGAATGTTGTGCATGCGATGGAAATCGCTACAAACCGTCATTTTCTGCTGGAAACCAATGTCCAGTAAGTCCATACGGTTGTAGTGGATATTGAAGTCCGGTACAGACGAACAACACGCAAAAATACACACAAAAAACATAAAAAACGTGCACAGGTAGGGAGAGCTTGTAGCCGCAGCCGTTGTAGTAGAATTGTATATAGTAGGGTTTTCCAGAAGAAAAGGTAGAAGTAGAAGGTAGAAGGCGGAAATATGGCGTTTGACCGACAAGATGGCGTCTGTTACAATCTGGATCGGCTGTGACGTCACATGCAAGATCTCTATTGTGTGAGGTACATTGTGCACCCGAGCCACAGGTGGCGCTACACTCCCCATTGTGTTGGTACACTTCCGGTTGTCGTCATGAAGAAGAGCTATTCAAGAGTATAAACAAAGTTATCAGTTCCGTGTTCACAAGAAGAACGACGACGAGGACAGCAACATCGAGAGAGAGAAGATGGACAACAACGAAGCAGCTCAGCACTTGTTGAACCGCTTGTGGTCTTGTCACTTCCGGAAGGGGCAGTGCTGAAGTAAGTAGCTCGACTACGTAGCTCGATAGGGTTTACATGCACTAAGTAGCTCGGCTACAATCGCATAATCTAGGTCGCGTAGCTCGATTACGAGAAATCCAGTTCGGTTTGATTTCAGCCGAGCTAAGGTGTTTCCATGGCATTTAGAACTTCGATTTCAGTCGAGCTACGGCAGAAATTCAATTTTCTCTATGTGCATGTAAACACACTGAATGTTTCTTGAAGAAACTCATCTGAACAGGAATGAATATATTAAACTGCGCTGTAGATGGATTGGACAAACTGATCATGCTACATGTGCAGTAAGCTCAAGGGGGTGGTTATTTTATTTAGAAAGGGTGCTCCATTCATCCACAAAACCACAGTTGCTGATAGAGAAGGTCGATTTCTAATAAGGGGTGTTCACACGGCAACTTTTACTCCGGTGTAGCACCGGGGCTGCCCCGGTAGAGCGTTCACACGGTACAAAGTTATAGCGGTGTCGCCCCTGAAAGCTGCTTAAACCGGTGCAAATCTAACCCTGCTCGGGAGGTGGTTTAAGAAATTTACTCCGGAGTAAATGCTAGTTTGCGGGGCAGCACCGATATAAAATGGGACGTCTGAACGCTACTGGGGTAGACTCGCTACGCGTGAGGAGAGTTGATTACATACGGGCATTGCATAATTTTGCATCCTGGTATTTTGCGCTTCCAAAATGGCGAATATCAACAACAGAACTGCGTGTCTTCCAGTGTTGCCAGATTGGCAGTTTTAAGTGCATTTTGGTGGATTTGAACATATTTTGGGATGGAAAAAGTCAGCAATATCTGGCAACACTGGTGTCTTCATCCACGTTGTTTTCCCGGCGCTTGGTGATGCCATGACAACCTGGAAAAGGAAGTACATTTTCACGCATGCGCATATTTCATTTCCGCATTATTACTATCAGAAATGATAGTAATAATGATAGGAAATGATAATAATAAAAGGAAATGATATCAAAACTTTATTACTATCAAAGGAACTATCGCAGAAACTATCGCAGAAACTGCCGTGTGACCGCAAGTGAGGCTGCACCGGTGCTAACACGCTTCTCTCTAGTAAGCAGGGTTGTGACGTGTGAACGCTCCACAAAATTTACACCGGTGTAAGATATATCGCAACAAAATACATCGGTGCAGCATCGATGCAAATATGTGCCGTGTGAACAGGGCTAAAGTAGCAGGTGAACTGTATTCACTTCCTGTCACTCAGGGCAATGTCTATGGGCCTAATCTAGACTCGGCATCTTTTTTCAGACATGTCCTTGCTCAGATTCCCGATATCTCCCAAACTAAGCTACTTATAGCAGGTGACCTGAACTTGGTACTAGATCCATATTTGGATCGGTCATCAAGTCGTAGAGCACCATCTTCAAAATCAAGTATATTTCTGAAAGAATTTTTAAGAAATTCAAATATTTTTGATGTTTGGAGAATTTTTCATGCCCAGGAGAGGGCTGATTCCTTTCATTCTAATGGTCATAATGTCTATACACGAATTGATTATTTTCTGGCAGACTCCAAACTGCTTTCACTTACAGATAAGGTTAAATACCATGATATAATCATTTCAGATCGTGCCCCTCTCTCACGTTCTTTAAAACTTAAAGACCTACCCAAGTGTAATAAGCTGTGGCGGCTTGACCCACAACTTTTGAAAGAGCCAGAGTTTTGTACATTTGTTGGGGCACAAATTGCTTTCGTTTTTTTGAAATGAATGATCTACCTGACACATCGCCGTCTATATTGTGGGAAACTTTGAAGGCTTACATAAGAGGATGTGTAATATCTTTCCAGGCTGAAAGAAAGAGAAGGAAACGGACTGAACTGGCTCAGCTTGAAAAACAAATCAACCATATGGACAGAGCAAATGCTGCATGTGCTTCTATTGGCAAATACAAGAAAATACTTTCATTGCGGTATAAATACCATCAGATACTCTCGGAACATATAGCCAGGGCTTTTATGTTTACACAACAAAAGTATTTTTAAATTTGGGGAAAAACCTCATAAATTTATTGGCTAGACAACTTCGAAAGATGGGGATTATTGGTATCCTATAAAGATATTAATCATAGATTTCAACAATTTTATGAAGAGTTGTATGCGTCTAGGACTTCAGGAGATAATTCTATTATGGACAAATTCTTGGATAGCTGTGACCTTCCCACTTTAGAACAACAGGACCAGGATTTCCTTAATGCTGACCTTTCCATTTTAGAAATACAGGAAACAATTCAACTAATGAAAAATAGTAAGACTCCAGGACCTGATGGTTTTCCAAATAAATTTTATAAAGAATTTAGTGATCATCTCTCTCCATACCTATTGAAAATGTCTATGCAAGCAGAAGATGGCGGCACTCTGCCTCCTTCTGTGAATGAGGTCATCATAACAGTATTGCCCAAAAAAGGAAAAGATCCAGTGGAAGTGAGCAGCTATAGACCAATTTCACTTTTGACATCCGACCAAAAGGTATTAGCTAAAACTCGTTCTCTCAGACTTGATTCTTTAGTTAGTAAACTTATCCATCCTGACCAGACAGGTTTTAGACCAAATAGACACTTTTTTTTTTTTTTACTCTCCGACGCCTCTTTAATGTAATCTACTCTCAGAAAAAGAACGCAGATGGTCTAGCTATCCTGTTGTTAGATGCGGAAAAAGCTTTTGATCAATTAGAATGGCCTTACCTGTTTTCTACTCTGAGGAGATATAGAGTTGGTAACTGTTTTGAGAAATGGTTGATGATTCTGTATGACAGACCTTGTGCCAGAATTGTAACTAATGGCATACTTTCCCCACCCTTTTTATGCCTCCGCCACTGTAAGGTGCAGGAGGCATTATGTTTTCGGGTTGTCCGTCTGTCCGTGCGTCCGTCCCGAAACCTTGTGAACACGATATCTCAAAGGCTAATGAAAGGAATTTCACCAAACTTTCACCATTTGTGCGTTTTGGGACAAACATGAACTGATTAGATTTTGAGATCAAAAGGTCTAGGGCCAAGGTCACTGTGAGGTCAAATGTCTGTCCGAAAACCTTGTGAACACAATATCTCCAAGGCTGATACAAGTAATTTCACCAAGTCAAGATTACTGTGAGGTCAAATGTCCATCCCCAAATCACAACTTAATAACGCGTGTAGTCCACCGGGCGGAGGCATCCCCATCGACGCTGTTGGCGTCGAGTTCTATCTAGTTATTACACATACCCCTTTTCCACCAAATCAGTTCCAGGGCTGGTTCGGGGCCAGTGCTGGTGCTGGTTCACAACTCATTCAACTTGCAAGCCAGCTGAGAACCAGTTTGCTTTTCCATAGCTCGCGGTGCTAAGGGGAGCCACGTCAGTTACGTCGCTGTATACGTCAGTTACGTCGCTGTATACGTCAGTTATGTCGCTACGTTTGCATAAACCTTGGCACCAGGGCTTTGAACCGGAATTTTTTTCCTATTGGTTCGTTCCGAACAGAAACGGAATTTTAACGTTTCCGGTTTTGGGTTCCACCATTAAATAGACGTTCCCGAACCGGTTAGAACAAAAAAATTTCATTCCCGGAACGGTTAATTACGTTCCCTGTCAGCGGTTTAACAAATGGCTATAAAATTATGTCTCTGTCTCATCCAGCTTAAGCCAAATGTAGGCTAATTCTATTACAACCTTCATTAAATAAGACAAGAAATAATTCAAAACAATTATTATTTCAAATGTTGGCGATTTGGATTCTCAGTATGTCTTCCCATCTACACAAACAGAAAAAGTGCCAAAAATGAAAGAGAATTCGTTTAGTGTGTTACCAAAGGCTAGTCAGGCCCTATAGAGGGCTACCGCATGACGTCACCGCGCCGCGAGAGTTTGTTAGGCGCCATATTGGAAGACCAAGTACACATCTATGCAAGTACATGCATACATAAAACAAACTACACCTGAAATGTAGCCAGGGCCGGTTCTGCCCTAATCTGGACCCGGGTGCAACATCGCGCAACCCCCCCCCCCCAAAAAAAACAGTCTAAATCAGGACAACCATCACATAACTATAACTATAAACATTTTATATAAACTATTTTAACTAAATGGGCTATAATAAATGAGCCTGCAGGCAGCCACGGCGGGCTGCCTCAGAAAAGTAACCATTCAATGACACAACTGAAAGCCTGCAGCCACGGCGGGCTGCCTCAGAAAAGTAACCATTTGTCCTACCTTAAAACTCGTTTTGCATTTTCTGCCTCCTTTTTTTGTATTTTCGACCCTCCGTTTATTTTCTTTCCTTTTCTGAAAACCCGATTTGTGTCCAGACATTTTGTTCTGCTACCAACGAACTAACTCGTCAGGTCTCGTCTCTCGAGCCCGCGATGATTCCCGTGGGAAGGGCAACAACTGATACATTTTTACAAACAGCCAATAGGGAGGTTGCAAAGTTCAGGCTCTTCTTTGCTCAGACACTCAGTAATGCACTTATTCACTAGTAGTCCACCTTCCCGCTCTCTCCATTCAATCAGCGAACGTCACACAGGAAGTGAACCCCAGCGGGTCATAGAAACTTGCGCAGGAGGAGAATGACTATTTGTAGGCTACAGAAACTTTGAGGAACGAAATAAAAACCGGTATTAACCGGTTACCATTATTTTTAATAAGCGTTTCTGTTCCGGAACATAAAAAATAATAAAGTTTCTGGTTTCGTTTCTGTTCCATGTGAAATAGAAAAAGTTCCCGGTTTTCGTTTTCGTTCCTTGAACCGGTTCAAAGCCCTGCTTGGCACGAATATCAAAGCAAAAACAACACGGAAGAAGCAGCAGCAGCAACAACAATAATAATAATATAATGGATGACTTTGCGTTTGTACAGCTGCTGCTTCTCGTCGCTTAAAAATGGCGATCTTTCGTGGTCTTATTGTTGTTGGTCTTAACAACTTCACCCCCCCACTGACGTAAGCGGTTCTTTCCTCTGGCCCAGCAGAGAGTTGGTGCGAGCCTGGAACCGGTTTTTCTGGCCCCAGAGCCAGTTCTTTGTCAGTGGAAACAGAAAACCCGGTTCCAAACTAAGCACTGGCCCCGAACCAGCCCTGGAACTGCTTTGGTGGAAAAGGGGCAAGAGAGGCACTAGACAGGGCTGTGTTTTATCGCCTCTACTTTTTGCCCTGGCTATTGAGCCCCTGGCACAAATGACTCGGTCTGAGCCCCGCATACATGGATGTGGTTTAAATAACACATTAAGTAAGATTTCACTATATGCAGATGATATCCTATTATACGTTACTGAACCTTTTTCTTCAATACCAGCCATACTAGACATAATATCCCAATTTGGAAGCTTCTCAGGTTACAGGATTAATTGGTCTAAGAGTGAATTAATGCCTATAAAGATCCAAGACCTTTCAGTCGTGCGAAGATTTCCTTTCAAGAGATCACTGCAAGAATTCACATATTTAGGCACCAGAGTTACCAAAGACTTCCAGTCACTGTATAAGTCTAACTTCCCTCCTTTAATATCCAAACTGCAGAACAGCATTCAGTTTTGGAGATCACTTCCCCTTTCATTAGTAGGAAGAATTAATGCGATAAAGATGGTCTTTCTCCCTCAAATTCTCCATCTCTTTCAAAATATTCCGATATTCCTTCCCAGGAGATTCTTTAAACAGCTTGATTCAATTATGAATCCATTTTTGTGGGACTATGAAACACCTAGAATAAGAAAAGCACATCTTTGCAAATCCAAGGCAGATGGTGGGATGGCCCTTCCGGATTTTTTTGTTTGTACTACCGGGCCTGTGCTTTCCGCACCATTGTAATGTGGTTGGATTACACTTTTATAGATCCAACCTGGACTGTAATGGAAAGAGCAGATTGTGCTCCATATGACATTTAAATAAATGCAATAAAAACACATTTTTAGATTGTGGGTATTGTATTTAAAACTGGATGGCTGTGCCAGAAGCCAAACCCTGCATGTCCTTCTTGGTTTTAACAACTTGCTTGTTTGCTGAACACAAACATGGCAATAAGTTCTTGAGCGAATGGACCAGACTCCACTTTTGAATCATTAATCCCTTTTGACTGAGAATGCCCCGCATCACTCAAAAGAAATGGATACAGAAACCACTCGGTGGTATTAGATCCTTACACGCTAACAAAGAAGGATTTTTCCTATGAAAGGAAATCGCATCGCTCCTGTGGAGGACGGCCCCATGAGGACAGTTGAAAGTCACACCTGGAGGACGCTCTGGACTCTTACAGTAATGCTTTTATGGCTGAGGACTACAGTTGACTTGCTAACTTTAGGACTGCAGTTGTCATGAACAGTTTTGCACTCAAGTTTCTATCAATGAAGAGTTTATAACATCAACGAAACTGACTTCATGTTAAAACTGTTAAAATTTTATAATCATGTCTGTTATCATCCAAATGAGGATGGGTTCCCTTTTGAGTCTGGTTCCTCTCGAGGTTTCTTCCTCATGGCGTCTGAGGGAGTTTTTCCTTGCCACCGTCGCCACAGGCTTCATCATTGGGGATAGATTAGGATAAAATTAGCTCATGTTTTAAGTCGTTCAAATTCTGTAAAGCTGCTTTGCGACAATGTTTATTGTTAAAAGCGCGATACAAATAAACTTGACTTGACATTAGCACATTGGTGTTAGCACCAACAAAAATAGACGAGTCATGTTACAGTCATAACTGTATAATTCACAATGTTATCCGCACTTGGCAGCAGATTAAGGCTAGATTCAATGTCAAGTGTCTATCCTTCTCTTTACCTATAGCGAGAAACCCATCTTTCGCCCCATCCTGCATGGACTCTGCCTTCTCACAATGGAGAGATCTGGGTATTCTAAACATTGGCAACCTCTTCATAGAAGTCAGTATGGTCTACAGCAAAATAATTTTTTCAGATACTTACAAGTGAGAGACTATGTGAAGAAACATATAGCCCAACTTGAAGGTGTTGAACCCACGACTTTGGATGGGTTGTTTAAACTTGGTGGTAGGGCTAGACACTTAATCTCCATACTTTATACCTCATTATTAAGCAGATCCTTACCATCTACACAGGGGATTAAACTACTCTGGGACCGAGAGTTTGGAGAGGGGATAAGTGATGAACTTTGGGATGATGCTTTAGAGAACATACATAAGTGCTCTGCTAACTCAAGACATTGCCTTATTCAGTTTAAGATAGTCCATAGACTTCACCTTGCTAAAACAAAACTACACAGAATATTTCCAGATGTTTCCCCACTGTGTGATAAATGCATGGCAGATGAAGCCTCTCTTCTTCAGTTATTTTCTTTGCCCCAAGTTAATGCCATTCTGGGTCCAGATATCTCATTCAATATCAGACATGCTAGAGACATTGCTGGAACCAGATCCATTCTTGGTTGTGCTTGGAGTCTCAGATAAATTTTACTCACTTCCAACAGGTCAACAAAAACTGTTATCATACATGTTAATTACAGCTAAGAAAGTCATTTTACAGTTTTGGAAGAAAAGTGAGACCCCTTCTGCTAAACTGTGGCTGGAGGAAATGATCAGACTGTTGCACCTGGAAAGGATACGGTTTGTGCCATCAAACAGACTTGACAGATTTGAAAAGATTTGGCACCCCCTTCTCCATTATACTGACTGAGTTAATATTGACTGGTTGAGTTAATTCATGGTACGATCTGACTGCCTCAACGTTGCCATGGTTCAGGAGGTCCCGGGGGGATAGGGGTGTGTGTGTGTCTTGTTGTTGTTGTTACATTTGTTGTCTTTTAATCTTAAAAACTGGGTATATTTGTATGAATGTCTTTGTGCTAAGATACTTCTTTCAATAAAACAGATTTAAAACAAATAGATTCAAAAACAGCTTCTTTCCAAAAGCCATAACCGCCCTGAACTCGGATATGCTCTGACTTTATAGTCTAACCCCCCGTGCAGTATTTTATTTTACAATGTGACTCTCTTCGTGCAATAATTTATAATGTGCAATACCTCACTCCATAATGTGAAACACAACACACACACCTCAGGACGGTGCACCTTACCCCCCTTACACCTTTTTTTTTTTTTTTTCTTCTTCTCTACACGCTGTTTGCACTGTTATTGGAGTTGCTTTTAATCTCATTGTACATGTGTATAGTGACAATAAAGGCATTCTATTGTATTCTATTCTATTAAATACACTGAACACACTGTTATTATAGTGAACTGTAGTAGGTGTGTGTACACTCAGTCACCACTAGATGGGGCTGCTGTATTAAAGCTGCAGTGTCCGGTTATGTGTTTGTTTGTTTGTTTGTTGCTGTTGTTACTGTTAATGCTTTCAGTGCTGAGCTCCATTGACCCCCCCCCCCCCCCCCCATTTCTCCCCCCAGTGTGTTACACTCCCTGAGTGTGTTGCCGGTGCTCAGTGAGAGCGCCATGCAGAGTGAGGCAGTGAGCAGGAGGAGTGTGTTGGGTGTGATGGCAGACGGCTCCATGTGGGTGTATGGTCTCGTTCAGTTCGCCAACATGCTGCTCAAAAACAACAAACATGTGCAGAGTACACACACACTCAGCGCAGACCACGCACACGCCTGGGACAGGTACACACACTCTCACACACTCGGGTTGTGAATAATAATGTGATTGTGAGACTGATCTCACCATACACAGGCGGGTCCATAAGTATGCGGACAGTGCCGCAGTTTTGTTGGTTTTGACTCGGTGCACCAGCACAGTGGATCTGAGATGAAGTGGAGACTTTCAGCTTTAATTCAAGGGCTTTAACAAAACGATCACATTCACCAGTTAGGAATTACAGACATCTTTACACACTCCCTCCAGATTCACAGGCTCAAACTGACCTGCCTGAGAAGCTGTTTCAGGGCGGGTAAGGCCGGCTTCCTCATTATCTCATCGTAAATTAAGGCGATCAAACATCTGGAGTTGAGCAGGTGTTCAGGGGAACTCTCATTATTTGGACTGCAAAGGATTTACAGCCGAGTGTTAAAAATCATCCTTATATTTCTGATTGTTAACGTGTCTGAACTAAAGCTGAGAGTCTGCACTTCACTTCAGCTCCACTGAGAGTGCACACCGGCAACGTGGGCAGAACCCTCACTGTCCAAATACTTATGGACCCAAATATATTAACATCATGATACACTTTCTAGGTAGATCGCTTATACTCAGGTGTGTGTGTGTGTGTGTGTGTGTGTGTGTGTGTGTATAGCATGCTGCAGTCAGTTGAGTCTCTCAGTAAGAAGATGAAGAAATCTGAAGCTCCTGAGCACTCGGCCTTCCAGCACCTCTTCCTCATCATCGGCATCCAGATGTTCAAGGTCAATAAAACACACACACACAAACCATTATTCTTATGGTGGTGTTATTTTAAATAATCAGTTTGAAGTGAAGTTGTGTGTGTGTGTGTGTGTGTGTGTGTAGGCTCCTGATGACAGTGTGGAGTTGCTGAATGATCTGAGGAGCTGTATGGAACAAGCACAGGCCAAAAAGTCCAAGAAGAAGAAGCAGAAGAAGAATGATGCAGGTGAGGAAAGTCCCGGTTCTGACACAGTGCCCCGCCCCTTCAGTACCCTCCTACTACCCCTGTGGTGTCATTACAGAGAGGCGTGGCGTCAGGTCCCCACTTCTGATTCATTTCACTCTCGGGGGGTTTTCCACTCGTACTGCCCCTGATGTCAGCACTTCCTGTTTTCAGAGCTGCAGCATGTCAGTGATGGATTCTCTTAGCTCAGTGTAGTAGTGCATTATGGGTAATCGTATAACGCCCACCTGCTGCAGTGCATTAGGGGATTTCATTCATGGAATTTTTTTTTTCCCAAATTTCTTTATTGAATTTTTGCAGACAGACGGTACAGAAAAATGCGTCGATTTCAGATTGTGCCAAAGTCTCTGCGTTAGAGTGAAGTACAAAAAAAGACAAAGAGAAGCCCAACATGAATCCCTCTATCCCTCCCGACAACCCATGTCAGATGTAGTCACAACAAACAACTAAATTATTATCCAGCATATAACAACATAAGTAAATAATTGCAGTACAATAAAACAAAAAACCCCCCCGAAAACAGGGGGATAGAGGAGAGACGAAAATAAAGAAAGTGTGGGGGGAGGGGGGTATTCTCTCTTTCCAACTGTTAAGAAGCGTCCTCGGCATCATCAGGAGGAAAATTAAGGCTGTTAGTAATATAAGCCAGCAGTGGGTCCCAAGTTTTATGAAATGCTGTCAAAGATCCCGTCTCGTCTCGTCTTCTTCCGCTTATCCGGGACCGGGTCGCGGAGGCAGCAGTCTAAGCATGGAAGCCCAAACTTCCCTTTCCCCAGACACCTCGGCCAGCTCCTCGGGAAGAACACCGAGGCGTTCCCAGGCCAGCCGAGAGACATAGTCCCTCCAGCGTGTCCTGGGTCTTCCCCGGGGCCTCCTCCTGGGGGGACATGCCTGGAACACCTCCCCAGGGAGGCGTCCAGGAGGCATCCGAAAAAGATGCCCGAGCCACCTCAGCTGGTTCCTCTCGATGTGGAGGAGCAGCGGCTCTACTCCGAGCTCCTCCCGAGTGACTGTGCTTCTCACCCTATCTCTAAGGGAGCGCCCAGCCACCCTGCGAAGGAAACTCATTTCAGCCGCTTGTAGCCGCGATCTTGTTCTTTCTGTCATTACCCAAAGCTCATGACCATAGGTGAGAGTCGGAACGTAGATCGACCGGTAAATTGAGAGCTTCGCCTTTTGACTTTTGGTTCTGTCAAAGATCCGTTCTGAGAAAACCTTAACTTCTCTAATTTTAGACATTTGTAAAATTTCCCGTATCCAACTATTGTGTGTTGGTGGAGAAACTTGTTTCCATTTGAGAAGAATGGCGCGCCTGGCAAGCAAGGTGGTGAAGGCCAGGACACGCTGTGTAGAAACAGGGAGATTTTTAGACAGAGGGAGACCAAACAGAGCAGTCAGGGGATTTGGTTCTGTGTTGAGAGCCTGTTTGAGAGTTTGAAATATATTGGACCAAAAGTTGGTCAGCCTCGGGCACGTCCAGAACATGCGTACACGGTCGGCTGGGGACTGTTTACAGCAGTTACAGGCATCACTGTGATTTAGATATATCTTTGCTAATTTAGCATTAGTAAAGTGGGCTCTGTGAAGCACCTCCCACTGTAATAGAGCGTGCCTAGCACAAATTGATGAAGAATGAATGAGTTTTAAGATGTCTCTCCACTGGACATCGGTAATGTCGACTCCCAAATCCTTCTCCCACGCATTTTTAGGCGATACAATGGGGACTGAGTTCAGAAGTGCAGTCTTATTATAAATGCCAGATATCAGTCGCTTTTGTCACAAGTTGAGAGACAGTAATTGGTCAATTTTGGCTTCAGGGGGGCAGTTTGGGAAATGTGGAAACTGTTTTTGGATAAAGTGTCTCACTTGAAGATACCGAAAAAAATGGCTATTGGGTAGGCTGTATTTATCTGACAGAGATGCAAAGGACATGAAAACACCTTCTTCATACAGGTCATTAATGGGGCTTTTCCACTACAAACGCGGCTGAGTCGGGCTGAGCCGTGCCGTGCTGAGTCGAGCTGAGCGGGGCTGTTGGAGTTGCATTTCGACTACAACCGCGCTGAACCGTGCTGGCTGGAAGTGGGTGGACACCTTGGGTGGAGTTAGCGAAAGTGGGTGGACGTCACGTGATGTCGTTAGGCGGTGCAAACAGTGACATCAGTGACCTTTTAAGCGGTAGTCTCACGACCCGGATAGTAAACAATAAACATGGAGAACATGGAGTCGTTAGTGTTGCTGGTCTTGGTGCTGTGGCTTGTTGTCACCGACAACGCCAACAGATACTGGCAAGAGCGTATAGATGAGGCGAGGCGCATAATTTGTCGTAATTCTTCTTCTTCCGGGTTTACTGTGTTTACAGATGGTGGTTAAAGATCCCAGCGTGCTCGCGGGGCGTGTGTGGGCATGTGAGGACACTCCTCCTCACCAATCAGTGCACAGGGGAGTGTCTCCTCACGCCCCCAGCCTCACTCCAGGGATCCCAGCAGTAACTGAAAAAAATAGAGGAATGTAAGAAACCTATCAGCAGGGGTCAAGGGCGCTGCAAGCCCCCTGAAGCTGTTGAGATTTTAACATTTAAAGATGCTATAGAACACATTTTTTACATAGATTTAACATAGAAAAGCAACAGAATTTAACAATAATGTGTATCTATTTGATGCCATATTTTGTAATCAATGACATAAGTGGCAAAAAAAAATTATTTATAAAAATTAGATGAAAATGTAGCTTTGAAGAATATACTTCTTCCAACCCGGACACTGTTCCACTCTCTCTTTTATGGACGATATCTTTTTTTCCACGACATATTGAATTAAGTTCAACGCATTAGAAACAAAAGCACGAATGGAGTTAAAACACATTTTCTAGCAAATGGGCGCAGCCATATTGTTTTCTCGTTCTATCGCGTACAGTCTCGCGGTATTTACATCAATTTAACTTCCGAGTGTTCCCGAATGTCAACGAGAACAAACGAAGCTGACAAAAACATCGCTAAACAAGCAAACCAAATCAGAACGTATTCTGCTGGTCATTTTACTTAACAGATATGCAAGAGATTAAAAAAAAACACTTTGGCTAGGAAAAATAGCGGAATTCCGCTAAATAGCGGACGTCTGTGATCCCTGCCACTCGGCTCGGTTTGGCTCAGTTCAGCCTCACTCCAAAACCGTGCGAGTTTTGGGAGGTGAGTAAGGCTGAAGTGAGCTCAGTCGTGCTGCTCTGGGCCAGTCAAAACGCGAGCCGTGTTGGGCTGAAGTGAGCTGAAAAAGGGTAGTGGAAAAGGCCCATAAGTGTTCTGAGGCCCTTATCTGACCATCGACGAAATGTAGGGTCAGAGCAAGAAGGGAGAAATGCATGATTATTCAAAACTGGAGCACAAGTCGAAGCTCTGTGTAAGCCGTGCTGTTTCCTGAACTGAATCCAAATTTTAATTGTATTTGTGACGACCGGATTGGGTGAGACATTATGGGCGTTTATGGGGAGCTGGGAACAGATTGTGGAGTGTAAGGAGCAAGAAGAGGATGATCTCTCAGTGTGAGCCTGAGGTGGACAGGTGTCTACACCCTCCCCATGGAGCCAATATACAAGTTTATTGATGTTGCAGGCCCAAAAATAGTGGCGAAAATTTGGCAATGCTGGTCCCCCTTCAGGTTTAGAAAGTTGAAGAATGTTGTTTTTTTTTTAATACGGGCTGGTTTATTATGCCAAGTGAAAGCATTGAGTTGTTGTCGAGGTGAGCAAAAAAGGATTTACTAAGACAAATTGGGATGTGTTGAAAAAGATACAGAAATTTCGGAAGAATAACCATCTTAATGAGATTAACTCGGCCTGCAAGGGACAAGAGGAGGGCAGCCCATCTAGACAAGTCCGACTTGCATTTATCTAATAGGGGCTGAAAATTCTTCTGAAAGAGTTCCCTGAAGGGGCTGGTAATAAACACCCCCAAATACTTGAATCCTCCTTCAGCTATTTTGAAAGGAAATAGAGAATGTGGGAGGGATCTCGCCAAATTATTAACAAAAAATAGCTCACTTTTCTGAATGTTCAATTTATACCCTGATAGGTGCCCAAACTGATCCAGAGTGGACAAAATTGAGGGGAGGGAGGATGTAGGATTTGAAATAAATAAGAGAAGGTCATCAGCATATAAAGCGAGTTTATGAACTAAACCAAAATGAGAAATGCCTTCAAACTCATTCAGCCCTGTCGGGTCCCACGTTTGAGAGGGAAGTATGCTGAATGAATGCCGTTAGTATTTACAGAAGCACAGGGAGTGGCATAAAGAAGTTTAAACCAAGAAATAAAGTTAGAATCAAAGCCAAATTTCTCTAAGATGAAAAATAGAAATCCCCACTCCACCCGATCGAGAGCTTTCTCTGCGTCAAGCGCCGCTACGATTTCAGGAGTGTTTGACGCGGGTGAGAATATGATGTTCAGCAGCCTTCTGGTGTTAAAGAATGGATGTCTCCCCAATGTGAAGCCTGTCTGGTCTAATGAGATTACTGATGGCATCTCACTCTGGAGACGGAGGGCAAGAACCTTTGCGAGAATCGTATAATCTATGTTTAAAAGTGAGACAGGTCTATAGTTCCCACAAGAGGTAGGATCTCTGTGTTTCTTCAGAAGCGGTGAAATAGATGCCTCATACAAGGTCACTGGCAGTCTGCCTTCAATAAAGGAATCCTTGAACATTCTCACAAGGATAGGAGCTAGTAACATCGAGCATGCCTTAAAGAACTCGGCTGTAAAGCCGTCGGGACCGGGAGATTTCCTGTTTTGCATCGAATTGATTGGTTCATGTATCTCCAACAAAGTGATGGTTCTACCCAGTTCTCTAGCGATGTTTACGTCACTCTGAGGATACGTTAACCGGCCTAAAGGATTAGGGGTCGCTGCCGTAGTTGGGTTGCATTCAGAAGTATACAGTGTGGTATAGAAATCAGAAAAAGATTTACTGATAACTGCTGGATCAGAAGTGTGGCTACCATCAGGTAGCTTAATTTGAGAGCTCAATCTCGAAGCGCTAACTGCACGGGCCTGCTGTGCCACGCGGCTCCCTGCCTTATCTCCTTGCTCAAAAAAGTTTTGTTTTGATTGTCGCAGCTGTCTCTCCACTATGCGTGTCATTAACAGGTCATGTTCCGAATGTAGTAGTAAGCGTTTCTTATAGAGGGTGGGGGATGGAGAGGTGGAGTAATTCCATCGAGCTTTAGAAGTTCCTCTGCAGTTTCCACCAGCCTAGCCTGTTCAGCCCATCGTGGAGTGTTTTTATGTTGAACGTGCTCAGTGCACGTGTCGTAAACAAGAATAATAAGACTGAATAATTAGTTTGTGTTTCAGACAGCGAGCAGGCTGAGGGGGCGGAGCCTCACTGGGTGGAGGTGGTGGTGGATATCCTGCTGTCTCTCCTCGCTCAGCCCAGCCGTCTCATCCGCAGTGTGTGTAAGACCACCTTCAGCCGAGTGTGTCCTTATCTCACACAGCCTGCACTCGCTGCCATACTGAACGTAAGATCTCTCTCTCTCACACACACACACACACACACACACACACCGACTTTGTGTGTGGTTCTGATCTGAGCTGTGATGGTGATTAAGGTTCTGGACCCGAGTAAGGACGAGGAGGAAAGCGGTGTGCTGGTGACAGATGACAATGATGGAGAGAAGAAGAAGAAAACACAGGAGGAGGAAGAGGGAGATGAAGAGCAAGAGGTAGAGGTGAGTCTCTCCAACACACACACACACACACACACACACACACACACACACACACACACACTCCTGAATTCAGGATGTAATATAGAAATGAACCGTATCTCCCGTTTTATAACCTTTATGATTGGGTCGTTAGGATGAAGAGGACTCTGACTCCTCAGATGAAGATGAGGAGGAGGAAGTGGATCAGAATTTCCGTCTGGAGCTGATGAAGGTGTTGCAGGGACAGAACGCTCTGGTACAGTGAATCGTTCTGAACTGTCTGTTTGAAATGACTGAAGTGAATCAGGTGACTCGATTCACAAAACAAATGCAGTGTTGATCAAAACTTGGTGTTTGATGACATTTCAGGCTTTTTGATCAAAAGAAAATAATTTTATATCGATATTGATGGTGTAAACCTGGAAATGAATCAGATTAAATGTAAAAAACAAACACTGCGAGGCTGTTCAGCATTGATTCGCTAAAGTGACTCATAATTCTCATGACTGATTCACTTTTTTTTTTCTGTTATTAAGCAAATTCTCGGGGGAGAGAGTGTGTGTGTGTGTGTGTGTGTGTGTGTGTGTGTGTGTGTGTGAGAGAGAGAGATATGACTCACAGGTTCACAGAAATTCAGTTGGCCGTGTGTTTATTTTCTGTGGTTTCTTGAAGTCTTTTGTTTAGAGCTGTGACTGTTTTCTCTGAACGCTGCTGTGACGCAACAGAAACCTGAGCGCGAATCATTTAATTTTTACCCTGCAAAGCACGAGTGGATCAGTGAGATCACATTTTCCTGAAACAAAATCACACCCTGTTTAATAAAAACAAATGAGCTGCGAGTCCTGAGGCGGCATGTGGTGATGAGACTCTGGTTAAATCGGGACACGATGAAGGATTACTGTGATTGATTCTGGTGTTCAGGCCACGGAGGAGGACAGCAGCGAGGACGAGGAGCTGGATGACGAGGCCATGATGAAGTTGGATAAAAACCTGGCCGTTCTGTTCGGAGAACAGAAGAAGAAACTGCAGGCCAAAAAGGATGAGAAGGAGCGACTGCGCAAAGAGCAAACACTCGTCCGGGACTTCAAGATTAAAGTAAGTTTCTAAAGTCTGACAGCATTTATTATTTCTGTTTAATACGTGATTAACTCTGTCTGTGTGTGTGTGTGTGTGTGTGTGTGCAGGCGCTGGACTTGCTGGACGTGTTCCTGTGTAAGCAGGGCAGCAGTGTGTTGGTGTTGGGGTTGGTGGAGCCGCTGCTCAGTGTCATTGAGAACTGCATGAGCTCCGAGAGCGGACAGCACGAGCAGGACTTTCTGCGCCGAGCCGCGCACATCTTCAGGTGTGTGTGTGTGTGTGTGTGTGTGTGTGTGTGTGTGTGAGAGAGAATGTAGGTTTGTTACTGGCACTTCACCAGTGAGTCTTTGAGGTTCACAGTGTGTGTGTGTGAGACAGGAATCAGCTGTGTCGTGGGAAACATTACTGCAGAGAGGTCGAGGGCCAGGAGGCGGAGCTTCATGACATGCTGGAGCGCCTGATTAGTCGAGCACAGAAGCTGTCCGACTCCTCAGTGGCGCTGTATTACTTCAGGTGAGACGCTGATTTAATCCTGACTCATCGCTGAACTGCTCACTGACACCGCGAGTCTACTAATCCCAACACTCCATAGTCCATCCCTCCCGAGTCCCGACACCATCATTTATAATCCCTCTGCCGTAATCCCAAATCCTTATTTCCTACAATATAGCCCTAATCCCGCTTTACTAGAACGCATTCCATAGTGTGTGTTTGTGTTTCAGTGCTGCACTTTACCTGGTTAAGGTGTTGAGAGGTGCGATGAAGGACACGGACTCCAAACACACAGCTGAGGTATGATCAACACACACACAGCATTAACGGGAATTAGTTTGTGTGTGTCTGGTTAAATTGGTGTCCTGGTGTGTGTGTAGAAGAGGATTATGGGTAAAGTGGATGTGGAGAGAGTAACATCATGTTTCAGAGCCGCACTCACGTCCTTTATGACACGACGGAAAAGTCCACTGACTGGAGACATGTTTACTGAACTGTTCACCAGATTCCCTGTGAGTGTACACACACACACACACTACACATATCTTATTACACACACACATTACACACAGTCAAGAACGTGCTCACATTCCAGAACAGTGAGTCAGTTTGTGAATTGTTTTCTTTGAATCATATTGCAGGAGTCATTTGAGAGTCAGTGAATCAAATATTTATTTTTTATTTTTACCTGCTAAAATACTTGAATGTTAGCTTTCAGAATGAGCTGGTGTTTAACGCACTGTGTGTGTGTGTGTGTGTGTGTGTGTGTGTGTGTGTGTGTGTGTGTGTGTGTGTGTTTTAGGTTGTGTGTGTGAATCTTTTGGACACAGCAGTTGAGAATATCACGGGCGGAGTCAGAGAACACCAACAGGTAGTACATCTCTCTCTCTCTCTCTCTCTCTCTCACGTGCACGTCAGTGAGTGTTATTTTCTTGCGTTTTTACTCGCTGTATTGGTTTGTGAGCAGTGCGCTGTGAATAAAGTTTATTATATGCGCATTATGACCCAGGCTAGCTCAGGTACAGGTCAGAGTGGGCGGAGTTATTCAAATATCCACTCATCCATATTCAGTGTAGTATTCATTTGCATGTAATAAACTCCTGTAGATTTTTATTCGTGTGTGTGTGTGTGTGTGTGTGCAGGGCCAGGCGTGTGTGATGGTGCTCAGAGCGCTACAGTGTAAGGAGGTGAAGCAGCTGATGGCTGACACTCAGTGGACTGAAGTCTGTCAGAGAACCACAGAGCAGCTCACACAGGTACCACGCCCTGAATCACCTCCTCATAAACACCGTTACACTGGGGGGAGGGGTCACAACCACAACACTGTGTACACATTCTGACTGTGTGTGTGTGTGTGTGTGTGTGTGTGTGTGTGTCTCAGACTCTGCAGAAAGTGGAGTGTAAAACGAAAGCTGTTCATGAGAAGACGGTGAAAGCACTGGAGCTCGCTCACTTCCTCATTAAAACCGTTCACCATCAGGTACAGAACCCGGATTTATTCACCATCACCGCCGTCTCTAACGCCGCACCATCACCACGAACATTTGATCAATAACACGTTACAGCGATGGCTTTATTATTAGCACTTTAGTAAATGAATTAATTGCATGTCACTGACTTGGGAAGGCGGTTTCCCCGTCACGCACCGTGACTGAACACTGAAGTGTGTTAATGTGAAACTGGCACTGAAGGAAACACTATAAATAAATTGGTAAAAAGGTAAAAGATTAGGAAGTTAAAGATGTTTAATGAGAGAGAGAGTTCCTCCTCCTGTGATTGGACAGTCAGTGTCTGCTGATGTGTAATGAACATCCACCCACCCAGTGCTGGAGTTCTGCTGTTGGTTTAAAGTGGCTGCTTGGTTTCAGTTCCAGGGTCCTGATGATGTTCGAGCACTAATGTGAGTTCAGTTCAGCTGAGCTCCACATGTCCCAACTGGACTGAGCCGTATGTGAGAGAGATCACATGAATCTCTCTGTTTATCCAGTAAAGAAGTGACTTTATTATTTTAACTAGAATAAATTGATGATAAATTAGAGGTGCTGTGTCGCTTGACATCCTGACTGTGACTCTGAAGTTAAACCGAAGCCCAGCTGTGAGCTCGTTACTGTTACACAGACACTGATGGACAGGAAGTGAGGGAGTTTGGACAGACAGGAAGGAGAGAGACTTTACTGTGACCTTGTGTGAGGGACACTTCTTCATGGAGGCTTTTGGGGTTTGATTAGAACTTTATACACATCAGCAGGTCAGGCAGTGAACACACACACACACACCCTGAGGTTTATGGCATAAAAATGTGAGCAGTTTATTCATCCAGCTGTTTATGAAACCTAAAAGTCATCCTTTCTTTCCTGAGCAGAAGTTGAAGGTGAAGCTAGAAGATCTCCGGAATGTTCTGAGGTCCATGAACGCCGATGGGAGTCTGCAGAAGTCTGGGAAGCTGGAGGACACATACTGGGGCGTCATGAAGTTGTTTGGCCTTCAGTGAGTCTAGAATTCCTTCGAAAACACACACACACACACACACACACACACACACACACACACACACACACACACACACAGTACAGCACACTGCAGCCTGAATCTGATCCCATCCTGAGTTAAGTTTACTTACGGAGCCTGTTATCGTACAGAGATCCTTCAGTGTGCTTTAGATATAAAATAAGTATACACAATAAAAATAAGCAAAAAATCAGGTTTAAAAAAATAAAAGTAAGATTATAAAATCATTTAAAGGGATGTAAACCAGAACCCTGCCTGTGGGACTCTAAAATGGGGCTGTAATCCTTAAGTGTGGAGGGATCGGGTTCCTGTTCTTCAGGAAAATGCATAAACGTGTAGATAGATAAATCCTCGTGTGGTTCAGAGCGTGTGTGTAATTTTCACATTTCTGTCACTGTCAGGAAGCCGAAGGTGGAGAAGGTGAAGAAAGCGAAGGAGGAGGAACAGACCGAGCAGGAGGAGCCGAAGAAAAAGAAGAAAGGTTTCCTTCCTGAGAGCAAGAAACGCAAAAACTGCAAGAAGCCCGTGGTCTTGGAGGGTAAAGACGCTACAGACACGCCCACACCAGGAGGAGGAGCCAGAGGAGAGGAGGGGAAGAAGAGGAGGAAGAATAATAAAAAGAAAAGGAGTGAGTCAGAAACACAGAATCATCCTCCTGCTAAAAAAACCAAGGCTCAGCAGCCCCCGAGTCACCCGGAGAAGAAAAACAAGAAGAAGAAAAAGGAGAGTGGAGCGCAGAGCAGCGCTGAGTGACTCTAAACCGCAGAGTTACTGGTGGAATCAGGAGGGGGATGATCAGCACTGACTTCCTCTAACCCTGAACTCCTGGGGGACGTTATTTACACGCACATGCTTATTTTTGTAAAAGAATAATAATATTATTATTATTAATAATAATAATGTCATTAAAGACTTTTTACTGTAGTGTCAGAAATGTCATTAAATCTTTTATTGTACAGATGAATGTGTGTGAAGTCACATGCTGAACTCAGGCTTGAGGATAACTTCCTGAACACTTTGCAAGAATACACACGGCTTCACTGTAGGCCGAAGTAACACAGCTCTAATTACACACACACACACATATATATACACACATTTTTATATATAATATGGGTCTGTCTCAGAAACTGGGTACTGTGGGGCACAGGCGATTGCTCTAAGACAACGAGGGAGGCTCAGCCTCCTCTAAAAATGACGAACATCGTGTAGGATGAATTGCACTAGGCTTATGTTATAGCCGACCTTATAACATTGCTATTTCAGATCCAGAATCATAGAAATATATGTGCTCAACCCAACTACAGTGCGAAATCATTCCATTATAACTTTCCCCAGTTCGCCTAATGTGTGCGTGAGTTTTTCCCCCTCGTGACAGCGCGATGCAGCCCAGACTCAGTGGACTTCAATGGCATTTGGGAGCGATGCGCTTGTCAATCTCAAAATGCAAGACAATTATTGGACAAATACTGCGAAAACGCCCGCCCACGGACTCCCAGCCTCACAGTGGGAGGGACATGGCAGTTTCCGCAAGGAGACTGGTGATTGGTGAAAGCGGCCGGATATTTTCTTTGATTGACAGCTCGTTTCAAATATAGACAGGCAGCGGTGAATTTCAGTTCAGTCCCATGCGGATTCGCAAGTGCTGTGGTGTATTGTAAGCAGGGCTTTGAACCGGTTCAAGGAACAAAAACGAAAACTGGGAACTTTTTCTATTTCACATGGAACAGAAACGAAACCAGAAACTTTATTATTTTTTATGTTCCGGAACAGAAACGCTTATTAAAAATAATGGTAACCGGTTAATACCGGTTTTTATTTCGTTCCTCAAAGTTTCTGTAGCCTACAAATAAAAGTCATTCTTCTCCTGCGCAAGTTTCTATGACCCGCTGGGGTTCACTTCCTGTGTGACGTTCGCTGATTGAATGGAGAGAGCGGGAAGGTGGACTACTATCACATCTCCATTACTGAGTGTCTGAGCAAAGAAGAGCCTGAACGTTGCAACCTCCCTATTGGCTGTTTGTAAAAATGTATCAGTTGTTGCCCCTCCCACGGGAATCATCGCGGGCTCGAGAGACGAGACCTGACGAGTTAGTTCGTTGGTAGCAGAACAAAATGTCTGGACACAAATCGGGTTTTCAGAAAAGGAAAGAAAATAAACGGAGGGTCGAAAATACAAAAAAGGAGGCAGAAAATGCAAAACGAGTTTTAAGGTAGGACAAATGGTTACTTTTCTGAGGCAGCCCGCCGTGGCTGCAGGCTTTTAGTTGTGTCATTGAATGGTTACTTTTCTGAGGCAGCCCGCCGTGGCTGCCTGCAGGCTTATTTATTATAGCCCATTTATTTAAAATAGTTGATATAAAATGTTTATAGTTATGTGATGGTTGTCCTGATTTAGACTGTTGGGGTTTTTTTTTGGGGGGGGGGGGTTGCGCGATGTTGCACCCGGGTCCAGATTAGGGCAGAACCGGCCCTGGCTACATTTCAGGTGTAGTTTGTTTTATGTATGTATGTACTTGCATAGATGTGTACTTGGTCTTCCAATATGGCGCCTAACAAAATCTCGCGGCGCGGTGACGTCATGCGGTAGCCCTCTATAGGGCCTGACTAGCCTTTGGTAACACACTAAACGAATTCTCTTTCATTTTTGGCACTTTTTCTGTTTGTGTAGATGGGAAGACATACTGAGAATCCAAATCGCCAACATTTGAAATAATAATTGTTTTGAATTATTTCTTGTCTTATGTAATGAAGGTTGTAATAGAATTAGCCTACATTTGGCTTAAGCTGGATGAGACAGAGACATAATTTTATAGCCATTTGTTAAACAGCTGACAGGGAACGTAATTAACCGTTCCGGGAACGAAATTTTTTTGTTCTAACCGGTTCGGGAACGTCTATTTAATGGTGGAACCCAAAACCGGAAACGTTAAAATTCCGTTTCTGTTCGGAACAAACCGATAGGAAAAAAATTCCGGTTCAAGGCCCTGATTGTAAGAGATCAGCTTACATTTCGATTTCATTCATTACATACGGTTTCTACCAGCTTTTTTGTTTGTATATATTTTCATTGTAAATAAAGTGTAAATATAGTGTTGTCAAGTTTGCTATCTTAGTTCCAGAAATTTCATTTATTTGAGTGACTGAACTTGAACTTGAGGGGGCTAGTCAGCTAGCAAGAAAGCTGCGCACGGATGCCAAGCATTGCTGATTTAATTTTGGCGAAGCCATTTGCCAGTCTTCCTTTCGAGGAAAAAATTTAAATTAAAGAGCAGGGTAGACCAACGCCTCAAATTGACTTGGTGAAAAAGGTAGGGAATAATACTCGTTCCTTTCAGCTCTCCTGGTACGAGAAAGTGAATTGGCTAACAGCAAGTGACCCACATCAACAACAGTAAATAGGCTACTTTAGTAATATGTCATGGATGGACCAAAAATATAGAATCTATTTAAAATGTTTATGCTGAGTATATTATATTGGAATATATATTTCTCTGGATATGAATTAAACACAGCTACAATTTGGAAAACATTTTTAAACAAAAACACAGCCGAGAACATTTCACACTACAGACCTGGATTAAAAGTGAAGGGTTATCAAAATTGTCAATAAAACATTTCTCAGTCAAAATAAGTAAAATATAGGGAAAGTGTCATTGAATGAAATGTGTGGCCCCCAGCTCTATGTTTGGCTCCCCAAGGTCAGTGCTTGTGCCTATTCCAGAACACTCTGCTGTTACTGCTGAGGTTCCTGACAAAGAGCTGCTTTCAATAATGATCAATTTTTAAACAACATGCCACAATTTTAAAATATAAAATGTTGAAATATACCCCTCCCCCCCCCAACACCACCATCATGTATATTGGACAGTAGGCTAATGGGCCAAAAGAACCTGTTATTTCACAGTTTGTGACCCTGCCAACAATCAGCCAGATCAGAGGCAAGAGTATGGGCAAAATTGATGTGTTTTTTCTTTTTTCTTTTAAAATCTGGAAATATCGTAACCGACCAGCCTCCCCTGTTTGAAAGACTACCAGCCGCCACTGCTGTGGGGGAACCCCACTAAATCAGGGTTCCCGCGGGGTTTTAAAAGGTAGTAAAAGGTAGTTAATTAAAATAGGCTAAATTATGGCCAGTAAAAAGTAGTAAAAGGTAGTAAACGTAATCTGACGTGGTAGTAAATTTTTTTTGACCCCCATCCAACTGGGCCTATGTGTTTTCTAATTCGTTTAATTAACCTGCATGCCATAATATCCATAAATTGCTACATTTGGGCGAATTTATTTTTATGTATCGAGGAGGACCGCAGTGAGGAGTTGGTGGCGCAGGCGCATTGAATTCCAATAATGGTCGAATCCAGTATAAATTTATACCAGAGATTATTTAGTACGAGACTGACTTTGTTTATACGGCTCTAGTCAAATCTATCTGTTAACCCGACTGGCGACATCTGCATGAGAATTAAACAATGGGGAAATGCAAATTTTCAGACCTCTGGCTGGAGGAACCTGATTTTAAAGACTGGCTAAAGGCGGTAGATGGCAATCGGCGAGAGGCGTTCATTGAAAAGTTGATCGAAGAAAAGGTCAAACAACTGAGGCACATGTAATGCGTTGTGTGTGTGCCTGGTGCGTTGTGTGCGCGCCTGGTGCGTTGTGTGCGCGCCATTTGAGGCATCCAAAATGTGATAAGCAAATCTGTTGAAATGATTAAGATTAACCCTCTAAAACACTGATCTCTGGGAGGAAGGTGTTGACTCTGCCCACGGGCCTTCACCACTACAGGACTGGTGCAAATGACTATCTTAAGCAAACTTGGCAATGTGTTGAGAGACTGCCAAAATAGGGCTTGGGTTATGTGTGTTTTGTATCTTTAGGGTGTGTGTCTTGTCTTTGTCATGTGTGTGTGCACCCATGTGTGCGTGCGCTTTGTGTGTGTGTGTGGGTTCGTGTTTGCCATTTGACCTGATTTAAATGTAATGAGTTGATGTACCTAAGCACATAAGATTTTTTGTGCAAATCTGTTCACCTGTTCAAAAGATTATTCCACAAACAAAAGGTTGGCCATCTTGAAAGCGTTGGCCGACAAAATGTAATCAGATCTTGTACTTAATGTGAAGTGTTGACACACAAGGTTTAGTGCAAATCTGTGTACCCGTTAAGAGGTTATGGGCCACAGTTTCACAGTTCAATAAAATTATAACTTGTATGTGGAAGTTTGTTTTCTTTTATGCAAATATGCATTACTCCATGTGTAGCTCTAGCAATGGGAGGTTCTATTATGCGTCCAAAGGGAAATAGTTACACTACCGGTACATTCAGATTTTCTTTCTATCTTGTCTCATCAATCCAACTCTTTGGGTAGAGTTGTCACTAACTTATATGTAGCACATTCACTTGGACTAACACATACACTCAAAGATTACCTTGTTAAATTGTGAGAAAATGTCCAAATCCAAATTGTCGCTTTGGTAGTAAAAAAAATTGTGAAGGTAGTAAAAAGGTAGTAAATTCAACATAAAATATCTGTAGGAACCCTGTAAATATACTCAGTCAATAAACTATACGGTTTTGAATGGTGATGTTGGTTTTAATTTGAAATAAAATGATGAAAGAAATAATACAGATAAAACTAAATCTTTGATGTGAATACTGTATTCAGAATTTGCCAAAAATTCTGCAAATTTGTGGGAAAATGGCGGCTTGATCTGGGACATGATAAATGGTTGACTCCATCGCATTCCCTTAAAAAGGTTGAAAAGTCTACAGTTATCACTAATTGTATTTTAAGTTGTAACTTTATACACCTAAGGATTGGTGCGCTCACAGAATAATCATAACCATAATAAAACATCATGCAAAATATTTCATCACCGTTGTAACTCCATTTTCCACAAACCCAAAACCAATACGATCGTGTGTTTTGATCTAAACAGAAAGCCTCAGGGTCAAGGTCACGACCTCACCAAAAGCAGTAACTCAAAATCACTACGCCATATAAACATTTACTTATAAATCTGCAGTTTTGTTTTTTAAAACGAAAGCTGAAAGTTAGGTATAGAATATGTTTCTTACAGAATATGTTACGATGGTAGCTGGTCTTGTATGAATTTCTGAGCTATAAAATGAGTTGTGGTTTATTTTTTACTGTAGCGTGTTATTTGTGTGCGGGGAAGGACACACATTAACAATCTGCATGTGTAGAATGGAATTTTCCACTTCAGCAGTTAGAAGTTGATCGTGCTTCCATTTGCGGTCTCTCTGTTACGCGGGTGATCTGTTCGGACGTTATCGCTGAAAAGGGGAGTTTTGACAGTTTTTTGTTTTAGTCTTGCAGTATAAGGCAATAGAATGTTTGTTTCTTTTTCATCTTTCATATTTCGTAGTGTTTGTGTATTTTTGGCCAATATTTTGCAACCATGGTCAATTTAGATCGAACTTTTGATAGAATCTACGGCCAGTCATTTTGCCCCGCCCCCGCCTCGCGCTCCGTCCGGTGCGGTAGTGATGTCCCGTTGCTCGCGCGCCGCAGCAGAGACCTGCGCGACCTTCAGCCGGTACAGTCGCTGTTCTTTTACCACCGCCGTTATTCTCATCTTTCCGGTGTGTTCTTGATTTTTCCATTGTGTCCTATTTCGCCGTATCAAATACCCAAACTGTATCATATTATTCATATTTAAGTGAATAATCAATTCAGTCATCATAATTTGGTGTTTTTAACCCAAGCAATCAAAAAGAGGAAATTTATTCAATATTTTCACTCATCTGTGAAGGAGGGGCTTTAATTCTTCATGATGGAGTTATTTTATATGGAAATCAATTTTACAAAAGCATTTGAACTGTAATCAAAAACATTTCCACAGTAGAGGCCAGATAAAGCAAGATACTATCTTTATTCTTATTAAACACGACAAAAGAAACATTGAGTGTTAGGTAAATGCAAAAAAAAAGTCAAATTAGAAAATTTGTTTTTTGACCATAATGTCCCAAATGAGAGAGCAGGTTTCTGAGACGGATCCATATATACTAGTGCATCTCAAAAAATTAGAATACCATGAAAAAGTTCCTTTTTTTTTCATAATTTTATTCAAAAAGGTAAACTTTCATATATTCTATATTCATTACATGTAAAGTGTTTAAAGCCTTTTTTGTTTTAATTTTGATGATTATGGCTTATAGCTCATGAAAATCAGAAATCCAGTATCTCAGATTATTAGAATATTCCCTAAGATCAATAAAAAAAAAGGATTTACAATACAGAAATGTCCAACTTCTGAAAAGTATATTCATTTATACACTCAATACTTGGTTGGGGCTCCTTTACCATGAATTACCGTATCAGTGCATTGTGGCATGGAGGTGATCAGTCTGTGGCACTGCTGAGGTGTTATTGAAGCCCAGGTTGCTTTGATAGTGGCCTTCAGTGTATCTGTATTTTTGGGTCGGGTGTTTCTCATCTTCCTCTTGACAGATTCTCTATGGGGTTCAGGTCAGGCAAGCTGGCTGGCCAATCAAACACAGTAATATCATGGTCAGCAAACCATTTGGTAGTAGTTTTGGCACTGTGGGTAGGTGCTAAGTCCTGCTGAAAAAGGAAATCAGCATCTCCAAAAAGCTGGTCAGCAGATGGAAGCATGAAGTGGTCAAAAATCTCCTGGTAGATGGCTGTGTTGACTTTGGATTTGATAAAATACAGTGGACCAACACCAGCAGATGACATGGCACCCCAAATCATCACAGACTGTGGAAACTTCACACTGAGCTTCAAACACCTTGGATTCTGTGCCTCTCCACTCTTCCTCCAGACTCTAGAACCGTGATTTCCAAATTAAATGCAAAATGTGCTTTCATCTGAAAAGAGGACTTTGGACCACTGAGCAACAGTCCATTTCTTTCTCTCCTTAGCCCAGATAAGACACTTCTGACATTGTCTCTGGCTCAGGAGTAGCTTGATATTAGGAATGTGAAAGTTGTATCCCCTTTCTTGAAGATGTCTGTTCATGATGGGTCTTGATACACTGACACCAGCCTCAGTCCACTCCTTGTGAAGCTCTCCCAAGTTCTTGAATCAACTTTTCTTGACAATCCTCTCAAGACTGCGGCCATCCCTGTTGCTTGTGCACCTTTTCCAGCCACCCTTTTCAGCAATGACCTTTTGTGGCTTACCCTCCTTGTGGAGGGCATCAGTGATCATCTTCTGGACAACAGTCAAGTCAGCAGTCTTCCCCATGATTGTGGTTGTGTGTACTGAACTAGACCGAGAGATACACTGTGTTCATACTGTTTTACTCAAACTCGAAATGAAATATTATAATATTTTGAGATGGGTTTTTTTTAATGTTTTTGTACTGTATGCCATACTGATTAAAATTAAAATAGAAAAATGCTTGAAACATTTTAGTTTATGTGTAATGAGTCTATAATATATAACATTTTCACTTTCTTAAATAACTGATGGAAAATATTGAACTTTTTCACAATATTCTAATTTTTTGAGATGCACGAGTGTGTGTGTGTGTATATATATATATATATATATATATATATACACGGCGGCACGGTGGTGTAGTGGTTAGCGCTGTCGCCTCACAGCAAGAAGGTCCTGGGTTCGAGCCCCGGGGCCGGCGAGGGCCTTTCTGTGCAGAGTTTGCATGTTCTCCCCGTGTCCGCGTGGGTTTCCTCCGGGTGCTCCGGTTTCCCCCACAGTCCAAAGACATGCAGGTTAGGTTAACTGGTGACTCTAAATTGAGCGTAGGTGTGAATGTGAGTGTGAATGGTTGTCTGTGTCTATGTGTCAGCCCTGTGATGACCTGGCGACTTGTCCAGGGTGAACCCCGCCTTTCGCCCGTAGTCAGCTGGGATAGGATCCAGCTTGCCTGCGACCCTGTAGAACAGGATAAAGCGGCTACAGATAATGAGATGAGATATTTAAGTTGATAAGGAATATGCAGGGGTTTTTTTTAAATAAAATTTTCATTTTGTTTCTCTGAGACTCTAGATGAGCTCAAGGAAAAGGTCCTGCTGTGGAAGAATGGTTTAGAATCCAAAGGACTGAGAGTGAACATGGATAAGACCAAGGTTATGATATCTGGCTTAAATCTGAATACCTTAAAGGACTCTGGTCAATACCCATGTGCTGTGTGTAGGAAAGGCGTGGGTTGCAACTCAATCCTTTGCACTGGTTGTCAACATTGGGTGCGTAAGAAATGTACAAGCATTCGAGGCAAACTCTCCGCAGACCTGTCTTTCAGATGCGACAGATGCCTTGGTCTAGCAAGCCCAATAGACGCCAGGCCCTACAACCAAGTTCTTGTTGGTGAGTATGTCGTAGATGCAGTTGACTCCTTCTGTTATCTTGGTGATGCTGTATGCCCTGGTGGGGGATGTGAGCTTGTGACAATCACAAGAACCAGAGCAGCTTGGACTAAGTTCAGAGAACTGCTACCCCTCCTGTCATGTCGGAGCCTTGCTTTCTGTACTCGTGATCATATCTACAGCTCCTGTGTCAGAAGTGCAATGCTATATGCTAGTGAGAACTGGCCTCTGAGAAGAGAGGATATGAAGTGCCTGGAGAGGAACAAGAGAGCTATGCTCAGGTAGATGTGTAATGTGAAACCCGAGGCTGAGGTCAGCACCAGTAGTCTTTGCCAGAGACTAGGCCTGGGGGAGCTTGATGCTGACCTCAGGTACAAGTGCCTGCAGTGGTTTGGTCATGTCCACCGAAGCACATTGGGAAGGTGGTGTCCTTGCAGATGGACAGGGCGAGGAAAAAGGGCCGCCCACGCAAGACCTGGAAGGAGGTGGTCACCCAGGACTTGAGGGAGTGGTGCCTCATGCCCAAGGATGCACTGGACAGGGCCTACTGGAAAAGAAGTCTATGAACGCACCATGCAGCGTCCAACCCACTGGTGGTGGATGATGGACGTTAAACTGGATAGTGATAGTGATTGAGTTGTTGTAGTTTTTTTTTTTTTTCAAAAATATCATGGGAACATTGAATCAGATTGTGAACTGAGTGAATTACTACATGCCTCGTGTGTGGAGATGCTTTTCTGCTCACCAGAGGTGTAAACAGTGTTTTGGGTGTAAACAGAGGTGATATGAGTTGTGGTCTCCTTCGTGTCAGACTGAAACAAGGCATTTCCTCCCACAGTCCTGAAGCTCACTGGGTGGTTGTGTTTTTCATGGTTCTGTATAAACTCTGGAGACTGTGGGTGAAAATCTCAGGGGACTTTCTGAAATACTCCTCCATCCGCTGGTCCCAGAGTTCATTCAGGTGTCCGTTTCCTCCAGACTAAGGTGTGGTGTGACTGAAACTCATGAACTGCTGTACCTGAGACTCTCAGGTTGAGAGGTCACACACCGCACTGACTCACTCCTGTACAGTGGGGAGGGCTGTGTCGAATCCACAGAGTGAACGTGAAACTCTTTTTGTGGTTTTAGTGAAAATGTACAGGACTCGTTCATCTTAAACAGGAAGAGGGTTAAAAAGGAAATATCTGTGTGTGTGTGTGTGTGTGCGTAGTAATTGTAGGTGAGACAACTTTATAACTGGGCTTTGAGGAGAAAAGCCCAGCTCCTCAGGAGCATGTTCTCCAGCACCCAGAAGCCCATCAGGGAGAGCACTGAACCCTGACTCTGTGGGCGGTGAAACGGAGGAAGTGGCCTTGCTTGAAGATTCCACTCGCTCTGTTTCCCAGCCGCAGTTCACTCTGAGCTGGATGGATGAAACTCTTCCCAGATGAACCGTGACTCACTGCGCACTCGCACTTCACTCGGAGGAGGCGCGCGTGCATGCGCCGTGTCACGGTTTAGCGCGTGAGCCTTGGGAACGCCTGGAATTTAGGCCACGCCCACTCTATAAACCGGGACACACCCCTTGAGGCAGTCTCAGTTCGAGTCCCTCAGCAGCTGCGCTTCATCCGGACCGCGTTTAGCTTCAGGATTTAATGATGTTTGTACAGATTATTGGTGAGTACAGAACTAAACAACCTCTCTCTCCCATATCAACCCCCCCCCCCCCCTCTCTCTCTCTCTCTCCCATATCAACCCCCCCCCCTCTCTCTCTCTCCCATATCAACCCCCCCCCTCTCTCTCCCATATCAACCCCCCCCCTCTCTCTCCCATATCAACCCCCCCCCTCTCTCTCCCATATCAACCCCCCCCTCTCTCTCCCATATCAACCCCCCCCTCTCTCTCCCATATCAACCCCCCCCTCTCTCTCCCATATCAACCCCCCCTCTCTCTCTCTCCCATATCAACCCCCCCCCTCTCTCTCTCCCTCTCCCATATGAGCCCCTGTGTGTGTGTTTAGTCTCCAGTCCGCTGTTAAATGAAGAGGTTTCTGAATGAACGCTGTTAGTTTAGTTTTGGGTGATCAGATTCCCCGAGTCTATTCCGGGACACTTTGCGCGTGACCGTGATACTCGTGCGCGCACACGCGCTTTGACGTAAGCGCGCGCGGCTCAAAGCGGCTCAGACAGGTGCGTTCATCATCCTGTCCCGCTCACTTTATCAACACCTCCGACAATAATCAACTGTTTTCTTGTTCTCTACATGTACTTCTATCACAATTCAGTTAAAGTAAGAAAATCCGACAGCAGAAGTGATGATGGGGAATCGGCCAAAACTTCAGCTGATTTATTTCACCTTTGTCGGGACTGGGGACACACAGCTCAAACTCGAGACTGTCCCGGTCACGCTAGGTCAGGTTTGACGTAGAAACTAACACTGCACTGTTGTGTTAATCACTGCTGAAACACACATTCACTTGCAGGGGTTCTCAACCTTTTGCAACCTGGGCCCCACCAAAGCTGGTTCATTGCAGTTGGGGGCCCCTCTTCTCGCCCCCCCCCCCCCCCAAACACACTCACCCGCAGTGACGTCACCCGACCTACAGCACCTTATATCGACCGATAGATAGATAGATAGATAGATAGATAGATAGATAGATAGCCCTGGGCTAGATTATTATTATTATTATTAGTAGTAGTAGCAGTAGCAGCAGTAGTAGCATTATCCATAGTAGACTAGCAGTAAGAAAACAACAAAAACAACAAATTATTTGGGTAGAGCTGAAATGGGGAAAGCAAAAATACAGTGTGGGGTAGTAGTCTTTAAAAAGACTGTTTGGGTTTTGCGCTGTATCGATGGATTGATGATAGTAGACTAGCGAGAGTCGGCACGAGTTAACTCGGCAAGAAACCAGACTAGTGTGTGTGTGGCAAGCACTCACACGGTGGCCACGGTATGCAGACTCACTCACGTGACGTTGCGTCATGTTCGCGTCACGGGCTTAAAATAACCTACACACAAGATTTTATGATAGATTGATGATAGATTTTATAATAGTATTGATTTGTATGTAATAGTCCAATGTCCTGCATTTTGCCATGGGTAAATGTGTTGCATCTGCTTAGCTACTATAGCCTGTTAGCCCCAGATTTTTTTTTTCCTCCATACATGAAGCCTACTCGCGACCCCCCTGGAGTACCTCCGCGCCCCACCAGGGGGCGCGCCCCACCGGTTGAGAACCACACACACTCATTCACTTACACACACATTCACAGCTGCTCCATTTCCTTCCCACAGTGACTCAATAACATGAATAACATACAGTTGTGGGTTTTTTTTTAACTTCCTGCTGCTGCTGATCACAAACAAAACACCCCAAGTATGTATTTACAGTTATTTTCAACTGCTTACACACATTTTCAAAGCTCTGTGTCTTTTTCTCAAAACTTTACACACAAATCCAACTATTGCTCACACGAAATGCAAAAAGCGCGCTGTCTCCTGCGAAATGAAACACAGGATTCAGAATATTCTAAACACACCTCAAAAGCAAGCATTTGTCTCACATCATAAACACATTTCCCACAGTATCACATACGTGTGTATATCATTTACACACTGTTGCTCTAAATCTAAAGCTCTTTTGTTTTTATGTTTTTTTATATATTGCCATACAAGAATGAAAATACAGTATTATGCAAACAGAAGTCAACACAAGCAATTCTGGAACCAAAAATATTAAATTTTCTGAATAAATCGGTTGCTGTTGTGAATGCAGTATTGTTCAGCATATAAGAAAAAAAGAAAGCAAAGTGCACCAACCACCACATATGGTGATACAGCAACCAAAAAATAGACATGTATGAAAAAAGTGTGTGTGTGTGTGTGTGTTGATGGGGAGAGCAAGTTGGGTGTGTATTTAGGATGAATCTCTCCTCCGGGCTGGGTCTGGCCACAATATTTCATCAACATCACATGCTATATTTTCTCTTGCCAAACATCGAGGAAAGAATCGTCTTGTGTGGCGTATCCAACCTTGGATAGAAGCAGCATCAGTGTCACCACATGCTTCCTCCATTGCCTGGAGAAGTGTAAGGCGGGCATAGGGACGATGATCATACACTTTCTAACGCCATGTTAAGAATTCTTTGATCGGGTTAAGAAATGGTGAATATGGAGGCAGGTTGACAACAGAAAAATGGGGATGGTTGACAAACCAATTTTGGACCAGCTGGGAGCGATGAAAACTGACATTATCCCATATAACCACAAATCTTGCCTGTTCTGGATTCTCTTCTTTTGGAGCAAGAATACCATGAATATTGTCCAGAAATGTTAGGATATGGCCAGTGTTATAGGGGCCAAGTGTTGCATGGTGGTGCAGGACACCATTCTGCGTTATGGCGGCACACATGGTGACATTTCCTCCACGTTGGCCTGGGACATTGACAATTGCCCTCTGTCCAATGATGTTTCTCCCCCTCCATCTTGACTTTGTGAGGTTGAATCCCACCTCATCCACATAAATGTATTCATGGAGGATGGGGTGGGCATCCATCTCCAAAATTCTCTGTATTGGACAAAAGAATAGATTAGGATACGCACAATACAATAGTCTGTCTCAGCAGGTGAAAGTCTGATGTACTGGCAGTGCTATGTACATACCTCCACATAGTCACGCTGCAGGTTCCTGACTCTGTCACAGTTCCTTTCAAATGGGACCCTGTACAGCTGCTTCATCCGTAACTGAGTCCTCTGGAGGACCTGATGTATCATAGATAGACTAACAGCATCAATATTGTTGAATATGGTGATGTCTTCCAAAATATTATTTTGAATCTCACGGATTCTAATGGCATTATTTGCCAAAACCATATTCACAATTGCGGTCTCCTGCTCTTGTGAAAATATACGACCTCGTCCTCCATGATGCTGTTGTCTTTCCACTCTAGAAAATTCAGAAATACAGTAGTACTGTAAGAGTGCTGTATAAAGTCAAGGTTGCACTGCCCTGTGACCATTCATACAGTGTAGTGCAGTAAAATGGATGCTTGGAGCTACAATAGTATACATGTATTTTACAGCTATGCAGGAATGGCTATTACATGTACATTACAGTACTGTTGATTGTTGCATACCTGTTCTCATTTCGAAAAGTTCGAATTATGGCCGCCACTGTAAATCGACTCAAGTTGGGCTGGACTCTGAGTCCAGCCTCTCTCATGGTCAACCCATGATTGATCACGTGATCAATCAGAGTAGCCCTAATCTCATCAGAGACTATTCTTCTTGGTTCTTCGTCCCTTCCTCCTTCAACTTGTCCTCGTCCTCTTCCTCTTCCTGCTCCCTTTCCAAAGTGTCCTCCACGAACCCGAACTCCTCGTCGTCCTCTGTGCCTTCCTCTGACTCCCCTGGCTCTCTCTGCATTGTTGTTATCCATTGTTCAAGACTGATAACTTGACCTTTACCCTGTTTATAGGCCTATGACAGGCAGTGATTGGTTGGTGTTCATTAAAGCAATTATTGTTTGCACATATGAGGACATAGTCTGAGGCGCTGATGAATAAGTGTGGCAGTTTGGTTGGTTGTGTGTGAAATAGGAACTCAAGTTACTTCCTGTTAGATTTTCGTGTGTTAGGTAGAGAATTGGGGGCGGCACGGTGGTGTAGTGGTTAGCGCTGTCGCCTCACAGCAAGAAGGTCCTGGGTTCAAGCCCCGGGGCTGCCGAGGGCCTTTCTGTGCGGAGTTTGCATGTTCTCCCCGTGTCCGCGTGGGTTTCCTCCGGGTGCTCCGGTTTCCCCCACAGTCCAAAGACATGCAGGTTAGGTTAACTGGTGACTCTAAATTGAGCGTAGGTGTGAATGTGAGTGTGAATGGTTGTCTGTGTCTATGTGTCAGCCCTGTGATGACCTGGCGACTTGTCCAGGGTGAACCCCGCCTCTCGCCCGTAGTCAGCTGGGATAGGCTCCAGCTCGCCTGCGACCCTGTAGAAGGATAAAGCGGCTAGAGATAATGAGATGAGATGAGATGAGGTAGAGAATTGTGTGTATTGATTTGCAGAAAGTGAATAGCTAAATTGAAAACTGTGTCAAGGCTGAGAATTAGTTTATGGTTTTGCTGATTTGAGGTGGAGTTGTGAAGTTTGAGTGACAGAGTTTAGAAATAGTGTAATATAGAAAGGTTTTGCGTGCAAGCAATTGAAAAAAACTGTAAGTTAACCATAAAAGGCTGCGAACCCTTCTCCACTTCCGCAGGGGGATATTACGCCTTACTGAGACTGAAGCCCTAAATTTGAATGGTGGTCAAAAATCACAGTAGTGTGTGACATCATTCAGGTTGTAAAGCCTTATATGGGGAATTCCAGAAGGGCGGTGTGTGTGTGTGTGTGTGTGTGTGTGTAACAGCAGAGTTAAACTGGGACTTGATGTTTATCTGATTGTGTTTCTGTCTGTAGATATTCAGACCTTCACTCTGCACACCGTCCTGCTGTGGCTGATGTTTGCTGATGGTGAGTTTGGGATATTCTTTCTTTCTTTCTTTCTTTCTTTCTTTCTTTCTTTCTTTCTTTCGAGTAGAGTTGCTCACTCAATGAGGATTTAATACTGAAACACTACCATCCAGTGCTGTCCACAATTATTACAAGAGCCCTGTTAGATTTTTCTACACTCATCATTTCCTCATTTTATTGGCGCTCTGTTAGAAATATCCGGTAACGTTAGCAGTGTGAGCTTCATGCAGGTGACGTTAACAATCTGAATGTGGAGCTCAGAAACTTCACTGAATCAGCTGCAGAACCGACTCTAAACACCAGGAACTTTCCTCACAAACACTGACGTAACTGAGACTCTGAGGATCATCCTCACTTCATGTGTTTGTACACACTCACTCTCTCTCTCTCTCTCTCTCTCTCTCTCTCTGGCAGGAAGTTGACTGTATTTGACTTCCTGTGTCTGTGTGTTGCTGCAGGTACAGCCTCTGTGCCAGGCTTCACATCGACAGTAGGGAAGCTTGGTCAGCCTGCCACTCTGTCCTGTATGTGGAGATGTTCAGGCTCAGTGAAATGGACCATGATCCAGAGGCTGAGTCCAGATGTTGTGGTGGCTTGGTGTGATCAGAGTTCCTGCAGCTCTGTGGAGGGGTTTATCATGTCTCATCCTCAGTACATGGAGGGGAATCTCTCTCTCGCCGTCACTGCAGCTGCTTACAGTAGGCGTGGCTGGTACATGTGTCGGTGTGACGGCGAGGACGTCTGTCAAGTGAGTCTTCGCATCGAGCGTAAGTGTTTATGCGAGTTACACTGATGAGGGAAAAAGTGTTCATCAACTTCATCCAGTCTGTTTTCATCAAATCAGTCACAACTCAGAAGGTGTTGATTAATTCTCTGTAACAGCAGCTCTGACAGTAGTGCAGCTTTGTCAGTGCACTGGCTCTAAAACATTATGGTTTCTATAGTAACGGCTCAGTCACAGGGCGTGTCCAGGAGACGCTCCGCTGATGATGATACTCATTTACATACACGACTAATCAGTGTTGGGATTTCTGTCAGGAGAAGTGCGCGTGTGTGTGCATGCACATCATTTCTGGAAGGAGTCTCTAGTGCCAGCGCTGTGTATCAGTCAGAGGTGAAGCTGGAAGTTAAAGTTTTCCCAAATGTTCATCTTCAGGACAGAGGAGTTTACACTTCTTTGTAGTTTCTCAGGAACATGATAAGCTGTGTTTTGTGAGAGAGAGAGAGGTGAGGGAATGAGTGTGAGTATTGCACGCTGTCACTCGGTGTAAGTGTAGGAGTAAATTAAAATCACGATGTATTGGTTATTCCTGATGATTAATAATGGCTAAACGGGTGGAAGGGGACTAAGGTGTGTGTGTGTGTGTGTGTGTGTTTCTCCTCAGCTGTAGAGGTGGTGAAACCTCTCCGTCCTGGAGATTCCCTTGCTGTGGATGTGGTGATCCCTGAGCGGGTGGAGGTTGCGGTACAGAGGAGCGCTGATGGTGGTGATGGAGCTCAGAGCTCTGTCTCAGTCCGACTCTGTACGGTTGATGGACGGACGTTTCACTGTGACCCTGAGTATGAGAGGAGAGTGTCGTTCACATGCTCACTGACTCTGACTGCGGTGAATGAGACTGACGGCGGTGTGTACACTGTCCGCGACACTGACAATGACGAGATCATATCCAAAACCACACTCACACTCACAGGTAAGACTCGACACTCATCTGGCTTTCAAATCCTGGTTAACACTGTGTGTGTGTGTGTGTGTGTGTGTGTGTGTGTGTGTGTGTGTGTGTGTGTGAGACTAATATGTCTGATTTCACCATCACAGGAAATAACACGGATCCCAACAACACACTGCCTGCAAAAGGTACACATCTCTGACATGTTTATATATTTATTTATTGATCTAGTAATCAGTTTAAACACCTGATTCGATCAGAGAGAATACACACACTGGGACTTGTGACTTTTGGCTAAATGGAATATGAGACGCAGCAGGAAGTGAGTGTAAGTGCGACTTCTATAAACTGTAAACAGTGGGACGCGGTAAAAGGGCAAAGTAATTACTTGTGTAAAATCTCATCTCATTATCTGTAGCTGCTTTATCCTGTTCTACAGGGTCGCAGGCGAGCTGGAGCCTATCCCAGCTGACTACGGGCGAAAGGCGGGGTTCACCCTGGACAAGTCGCCAGGTCATCACAGGGCTGACACATAGACACAGACAACCATTCACACTCACATTCACACCTACGCTCAATTTAGAGTCACCAGTTAACCTAACCTGCATGTCTTTGGACTGTGGGGGAAACCGGAGCACCCGGAGGAAACCCACGCGGACACGGGGAGAACATGCAAACTCCACACAGAAAGGCCCTCGCCGGCCACGGGGCTCGAACCCGGACCTTCTTGCTGTGAGGCGACAGTGCTAACCACTACACCACCGTGCCACCTCCTGTGTAAAATCATCTGGTAAAAAAAGAACAAGCTCTAAAAATTTACTTCAGGGATAAAAGTAAAAGTTGTTTGTGTATCCCACTTTAGTTCCTGATGGTGAGGAACCGAACACTAGCCAAGGCTAACTCACTAAAGCTGTCCTCCTCTTCTCTCACATGCTAGCTAGCATGATCGTTACTCTGCTACGCTAATCACAAGCTGTCCCAGTACAAACCGCTGTGCTAGAAATGAAGTGTGTGAGAGTGGAGACTCATTAGGAGTTTAGTGAGGCTGAAACATCGCCTTGTGACTCTACGGACGTGGGATTATAATGAAACGCGGGGTGCAGGGAGTCGAGCTGCTCTGAAATGGAGTCATGAGAAGAAAGAAAGTCAAAAAGAAACCCTGTACAGTGGTGCTTGAAAGTTTGTGAACCCTTTAGAATTTTCTATATTTCTGCATAAATATGACCTAAAACATCATCAGATTTTCACACAAGTCCTAAAAGTAGATAAAGAGAACCCAGTTAAACAAATGAGACAAAAATATTATACTTGGTCATTTATTTATTGAGGAAAATGATCCAATATTACATACAGTGCTGAGCGTAAATGAGTGCACCCCCTTTGAAAAGTAACATTTTAAACAATATCTCAATGAACACAAACAATTTCCAAAATGTTGACAAGACAAAGTTTAATATAACATCTGTTTAACTTATAACGTGAAAGTAAAGTTAATAATATAACTTAGATTACACATTTTTCAGTTTTACTCAAATTAGGGTGGTACAAAAATGAGTACACCCCACAACAAAAACTACTCCATCTAGTACTTTGTATGACCTCCATGATTTTTAATGAGAGCACCAAGTCTTCTAGGCATGGAATGAACAAGTTGGCGGCATTTTGCAACATCAATCTTTTTCCATTCTTCAACAACGACCTCTTTTAGTGACTGGATGCTGGATGGAGAGTGATGCTCAACTCGTCTCTTCAGAATTCCCCAAAGAAAATAATTTCTTTACACCACAAAGGTGAAGGCTACAAGAAGATCAGCAAAGCTTTACTTATCAGTCAGAATACTGTAGCAAAAGTGGTACAAAAATTTAAGAAAGATGGAACTGCAACCATCTCACAGAGACGTCCAGGTCGTCCACGGAAGTTAACGCCTCGACAGGAGCGTCTTCTGATGAGAAGGGTTGAAGAAAATCGGCATGCAAGTTCACTGCAGTTATCTAAAGAAGTAGAAAGCCAAACTGGGGTGACTATTTCCCGCGACACAATACGGCGTACACTGCAGAGGAATGGCATGCATGGATGCCATCCACAAAAGAAGCCTCTCCTAAAGCCCAGGCACAAAAAAGCCCGCCTAGAGTTTGCCAGGGCCCATGCTGACAACGATGAAGACTACTGGGACTCTATACTCTGGAGTGATGAGACCAAGATAAATGTTTTTGGAACTGATGGCTTCAAAACTGTATGGCATCGCAAAGGTGAGGAATACAAAGAAAACTGCATGGTGCTTACAGTGAAACATGGTGGTGGCAGCGTCCTTATGTGGGGCTGCATGAGTGCTGCTGGTGTCGGGGAGCTGCATTTCACTGATGGCATCATGAATTCACAGATGTATTGGTCTATACTGAAAGAGAAGATGCTACCATCACTCCGTGCCCTTGGTCATCGTGCACTTTTCCAACATGACTAAACACACATCTAAGGCCACTGTTGGATTTCTGAAGAAGAACAGGGTGAAAGTGATTCAGTGGCCAAGTATGTCTCCTGATCTGAACCCAATCAAACACCTATGGGGAATTCTGAAGAGACAAGTTGAGCATCGCTCTCCATCCAGCATCCAGTCACTAAAAGAAGTCGTTGTTGAAGAATGGAAAAAGATTGATGTTGTAAAATGTCACCAACTTGTTCATTCCATGCCTAGAAGACTTGGTGCTATCATTAAAAATCATGGAGGCCATACAAAGTACTAGATGTAGTAGTTTTTGTTGTGGGGTGTACTCATTTTTGCACCACCCTAATTTGAGTAAAACTGAAAAAAGTGTAATCTAAGTTATATTATTAACCTTACTTTCACGTTATAAGTTAAACAGATGTTCTATTAAACTTTGTCTTGTCAACATTTTGGAAATTGTTTGTGTTCATTGAGAGAGTGTTTAAAATGTTACTTTTCAAAGGGGGTGCACTCATTTATGCTCAGCACTGTACCTGTGAGTGGCAAAAGTATGTGAACCTTTGCTTTCAGTATCTGGTGTGACCCCCTTGTGCAGCAATAACTGCAACTAAACGTTTGCGGTAACTGTTGATCAGTCCTGCACACCGGCTTGGAGGAATTTTAGCCCGTTCCTCCGTACAGAACAGCTTCAACTCTGGGATGTTGGTGGGTTTCCTCACATGAACTGCTCGCTTCAGGTCCTTCCACAACATTTCCATTGGATTAAGGTCAGGACTTTGACTTGGCCATTCCAAAACATTCACTTTATTCTTCTTTAACCATTCTTTGGTAGAACGACTTGTGTGCTTAGGGTCATTGTCTTGCTGCATGACCCACCTTCTCTTGAGATTCAGTTCATGGACAGATGTCATGACATTTTCCTTTAGAATTCGCTGGTATAATTCAGAATTCATTGTTCCATCAATGATGGCAAGCCGTCCTGGCCCAGATGCAGCAAAACAGGCCCAAACCATGACACTACCACCACCATGTTTCACAGATGGGATAAGGTTATTATGCTGGAATGCAGTGTTTTCCTTTCTCCAAACATAACGCTTCTCATTTAAACCAAGGAGTTCTATTTTGGTCTCATCCGTCCACAAAACATTTTTCTAATAGCCTTCTGGCTTGTCCACGTGATCTTTAGTAAACTGCAGATGAGCAGCAATGTTCTTTTTGGAGAGCAGTGTCTTTCTCCTTGCAACCCTGCCATGCACACCATTGTTGTTCAGTGTTCTCCTGATGGTGGACTCATGAACATTAGCCAATGTGAGAGAGGCCTTCAGTTGCTTAGTAGTTACCCTGGGGTCCTTTGTGACCTCGCCGACTATTACACGCCTTGCTCTTGGAGTGATCTTTGTTGGTCGACCACTCCTGGGGAGGGTAACAATGGTCTTGAATTTCCTCCATTTGTACACAATCTATCTGTCTGTGGATTGGTGGAGTCCAAACTCTTTAGAGATGGTTTTGTAACCTTTTCCAGCCTGATGAGCATCAACAACGCTTTTTCTGAGCTCCTCAGAAATCTCCTTTGTTCGTGCCATGATACACTTCCACAAACATGTTGTGAAGATCAGACTTTGATAGATCCCTGTTCTTTAAATAAAACAGGGTGCCCACTCACACCTGATTGTCATCCCATTGATTGAAAACATCTGACTCTAATTTCACCTTCAAATTAACTGCTAATCCTAGAGGTTCACATACTTTTGCCACTGACAGATATGTAATATTGGATCATTTTCCTCAATAAATAAATGACCAAGTATAATATTTTTGTCTCATTTGTTTAACTGGGTTCTCTTTATCTACTTTTAGGACTTGTGTGAAAATCTGATGATGTTTTAGGTCATATTTATGCAGAAATATAGAAAATTCTAAAGGGTTCACAAACTTTCAAGCACCGCTGTAACTGTAAAGTGCTGATTGTGTGTTTTAAATGAATGGGATGATGAAACGCCTTGTTGTTTGTTTTTCAGGTAAACAGAGCAGCTGGAACCTGAAGAGAATCTTTAAGGAGGAGTGGAGAGGCGTGGCTGTTGGAGTGTCCCTGGGTCTGGGTGTGTTTGGAGTTCCGTGGCTGGTCCAGTGCTGCTGTTTCATCAGGAGGAAAGTGGAGAAGTGTCGGAGATGCAGTGATGATCACAGCAGGCAGAATGAGGCGTGTACTCCTGGTGAAAACGTCAAGCTGAATGTATTTGATGATGATTTACGGCTCTAGGATGGGCGTGTCTGATGATGAGTAGGGCTCTAGGATGGGCGTGTCTGATGATGAGTAGGGCTCTAGGATGGGCGTGTCTGATGAGTAGGGCTCTAGGATGGGCGTGTCTGATGATGAGTAGGGCTCTAGGATGGGCGTGTCTGATGATGAGTAGGGCTCTAGGATGGGCGTGTCTGATGAGTAGGGCTCTAGGATGGGCGTGTCTGATGATGAGTGGGGCTCTAGGATGGGCGTGTCTGATGATGAGTAGGGCTCTAGGATGGGCGTGTCTGATGATGAGTAGGGCTCTAGGATGGGCGTGTCTGATGATGAGTAGGGCTCTAGGATGGGCGTGTCTGATGAGTAGGGCTCTAGGATGGGCGTGTCTGATGATGAGTGGGGCTCTAGGATGGGCGTGTCTGATGATGAGTAGGGCTCTAGGATGGGCGTGTCTGATGATGAGTAGGGCTCTAGGATGGGCGTGTCTGATGATGAGTAGGGCTCTAGGATGGGCGTGTCTGATGATGAGTAGGGCTGTAGGATGGGCGTGTCTGATGAGTAGGGCTGTAGGATGGGCGTGTCTGATGATGAGTAGGGCTCTAGGATGGGCGTGTCTGATGATGAGTAGGGCTCTAGGATGGGCGTGTCTGATGATGAGTAGGGCTCTAGGATGGGCGTGTCTGATGATGAGTAGGGCTCTCGGATGGGCGTGTCTGATGATGAGTAGGGCTCTAGGATGGACGTGTCTGATGATGATTAGGGCTGTAGGATGGGCGTGTCTGATGATGAGTAGGGCTCTAGGATGGGCGTGTCTGATGATGATTAGGGCTCTAGGATGGGCGTGTCTGATGATGAGTAGGGCTCTCAGGTGATGCGTGGTGTTTCCCGTTAGGAGGTGTGCATTATCCACGGTTACGTTAGTGTTTCCCAGCGTCACACATGTTGGGTTTACACTCCCACACGTGCCATTCTGTGTGTTCTGTAAAAGCAGTAAATGATATGAGATAAATCATGGCCATTAGCGTCACTGTCGGCTCTGGTACTGTTCCTGTACAGCGTTACCGCGTGGGACCAGCCGTCAGACAGAAACCTGACTGCACTGATACACGCTTTGAACCATTTTTTTTGTTGTTGAACATAAAAGTATGAAAAGCCTGCAGTTTTTATAAACGCTTGTACTTCTGTAACTGTAACGTGGCAGTGTTCAGGTCCTGTTTCATTCCTGTAACTCTGTCACATGACCGTGACGGGGGATGATCAGTGCCTCGCGTTAGACTCCAGGGAGAGGAAATGTTCAAGCGTTTACACTGACTTTTTATTCGTGAATATAATAAATAGAAAATCACACAGTGGAGCAAAGATATGAAGTTTATCTTCTTGTGTGGGCGGCACGGTGGTGTAGTGGTTAGCGCTGTCGCCTCACAGCAAGAAGGTCCTGGGTTCGAGTCCCGTGGCCGGCGAGGGCCTTTCTGTGCGGAGTTTGCATGTTCTCCCCGTGTCCGCGTGGGTTTCCTCCGGGTGCTCCGGTTTCCCCCACAGTCCAAAGACATGCAGGTTAGGTTAACTGGTGACTCTAAATTGAGCGTAGGTGTGAATGTGAGTGTGAATGGTTGTCTGTGTCTATGTGTCAGCCCTGTGATGACCTGGCGACTTGTCCAGGGTGAACCCCGCCTTTCACCCGTAGTCAGCTGGGATAGGATCCAGCTCGCCTGCGACCCTGTAGAACAGGATAAAGCGGCTACAGATAATGAGATGAGATGAGATGAGATCTTCTTGTGTTGAAAAATATTTTCACTCGTTCACTCTCTCAGGATATAAACATTCACCACTCGGAGATAAAGTTCAGATCTCTGCACCACCATGTCATCTCCTCTATACACGTGTTAAATGTTGAGTGTAATTATAGATTACATTTTGTGCTCATTTCATAAACAGAGTTGAAATGTATCGCTGATAAAAATGTTATTTTCTAATTTAAAAAGAAAATGATCTAATGTTTAAAAGTGACTTGATAATAAATTTTCACACTTTTTTAAAGGTGTAAACTTTATTCCTCACTTCACTATCGCACTGTCAGACACACGGGGGGATCCTGGGGAATCACTGGCTTTGTGACGTCATGTGAAAGCGACATTTACAGAGTTCAGGATGGAGGAGACCTTCAAGGCCTTGAATTAAAAACCATGATTGAAGGCATACATCTCAACCTTTAGTTCCCCACGCCCTTACAACTCTGTACTTTCCCCTTACACACACCCATGAGCCCTTATACACCAGAAACAATTCCAATATATAATCCAAAGCACCGATAGTTTTATTCCACATTATACACTCCTATTGTAATCAGCATATTTATCACACTGCATCAAGTTAAAGGGATCAAATAATAAGCATGTAGTGAATAAAAAGAAATTTTAGATCCCAGAAAAAACAACTGAATTAAAAAGGACTATATGTACAGTCAAGTCAACAATTATCTACTAAAGACAATGACTGAACTATAAACTTTATTTATTATACATTGTATCAGTAATACCAGAATTATTGAAGAAAATTTTGCAAATAAAATGTATTAATATTAAATCAATATTAAGTCAACTAAAGATGGCTGAACCACATCAAGAATATTATGTAAACAAGGATAAGTGAAAATATTAATAAATTATGAAGTTAAATTGAAAATCTTCCCAGTAATTTATAACAAGAAGTTAAATTTTATTCCTTTTTGGAGTTTTCTTTGCTGTACAAAGATGTTGCAGATTTGGCACGAGCTATAATATCACTGCTTGGGTCGCAGTTGTAGCTCCTCATCACACTTCATTTTAATTTGCAGATGTGCAGTTCATGTGTCTGCAGCCGTATTTTTTCTGTCCTCAGGATGAATTTTCCTAACCAATGAAAAAGCCCTCTCACTATCTGCATCGCTCTGTGGGAGGCACAGCAAAGCAGTAAAAAGTTGTTTCAGCATTGGAAACCTGGCAACACCCAGAGCAGCTTTTACATCCAAGACCTTTCCCCAATATACAGCTATTGGTACTTTTTTGCCATCATTTGCCCTGCATGGCACAACATCATCTGGCATAAGCTGAAAGTCCTTCCACTCGTCCTTCAACTGCTCCAGGTCAAAGCCAAAAGAGGAAGTTAAATTGACAACACTGCTATAGTCCAGGTCATCCTTTTTAGATGGATCTAACACTGCAAGATTGACCAACACATCATTGTCAAACGGAAATTTATCCATCATCTTCCTGGCAGCAGCCTCATAAAATCCTCTGACAGAGGAGACGACCTGGGCAGTTTTTGCGTCCAGGTCTTCCTCTAGCTCCACCAGGCGAGATCTGACTGCAGGCCCCACTGCCAGCTTGTCATCGGACTGCTGCAGCTCCTGGTTGCCCACATCAAATTCCCTAAGGTTCCTGCAGGACTTGACATGCTTCAGCTCCAAGAACTTCACAGCAAACTTCCGTAGAAGCCTGTCCATCTCAGGGAGGAGACTGACAACCATGCAATCCTCCCCTTGAAAAAGGATGTTAAACTGATTGAGCACTGGCATAATGTACTGCAGGAACAACAGTATCAGCTCAGTCAGGGGTTCCTGTAGCCTGTCATTTATCAACTTGACTTTGCCCGGATTCTCAACATCTTTATGACCAGCAAAGTAGCTTCGCAAGGCCGGCAGTTGGCTCAGCAGGCGGTTGCAGACTTTCTCTAGGGACAGCCAACAGGTAGGACAGTGCTTCAAGATCTGCTGCTCCTCAACCTAGAATTTAACGTACAACAATTAATTGCGGAAAAGCTGGAAGACTACCAGAAGAGAATCTCAAAGACTCCTTATGTTTTAGTGATACGCTAGGTCTGTTAGCTAACCTCTGTAAACTGCTGAAATTCTTTGAAGTCCTGAATGCGCTTTGAGCTGTGGTGGAAAAAGTAGAACACATCCACCAGAACGTCATCTACTTTAAATGGCAGCGCCGTCACACCGGCCTTCACGCAAAGATTTGTCAAGTGGCAAATGCAGCCAATGCTGAAACAGAAATAACAGTAGAATAAGTTCAGTACTGGAGTACTATTCTGATAAAATTTTAGTGCATATTATTACAGCACCCTCCACAATTATTGGCACCCCTTGTTAAGATGTGTTCTTAGCTTCTAATAAATTCTTTTTTTTTTAAATAATATAGGACAACAATGTAAAAAAAGAGAAAAATCCAACCTTTAATTCAAGTGCCACAATTATTGGCACCCCTGATGTTAATACTTTGTACAACTCTCTTTTGCCAACAAGACAGCACTTGATCTTCTCCTATAACATTTCACAAGATGGGAGAATACAGAGAGAGGGATCTTCAACCATTCCTCTTTGCACAATCTCTCTAAATCATCCAGAGTCCTGGGTCCTCTCCTATGCACTCTCCTCTTCAGCTCACGCCACAGGTTTTCAATTGGGTTGAGGTCTGGGGACTGAGATGGCCATGGGAGGAGCTTGATTTTGTGTCTGGTGAACCATTTTTGTGTAGATTTGGCCACATGTTTAGGGTCATTATCTTGCTGAAAGACCCAGTGACGACCCATCTTAAGCTTTCGGGCAGAGGCCACCAGATTTTGATTTAAAATGTCCTGGTATTTCGAAGAGTTCATGATGCCATGCACCCTAACAAGGTTCCCGGGGCCTTTGGAAGAGAAACAGGCCCACAGCATCACCGATCCTCCCCCATACTTCACAGTGGGCATGAGGTGCTTTTCCGCAAACTCATCTTTTGTGATGTATTAGTGTTTGTTGCCAAAAACCTCTATGTTGGTCTCATCTGACCAAAGCACACCGTCCCAATTGAAGTCCCAGTACTGTTTAGCAAACTCCAGACATTTACGTTTATGCTTGTAAGTGAGAAAAGGCTTTTTCCATGCATGCCTCCCAAACAGCTTGTTGGCATGTAGATAGCGCCTGATGGTTGTTATGGAGACTTTGTGACCCCAAGATGCTACTCTTTGATGCAATCCTCTAACAGTGAGCTTTGGAGAACTTTTTACTTCTCTTCCCATCCTCCTCACTGTGCGTGGTGGTAAGATAAACTTGCATCCTCGTCCAGGCTTGTTTGCCGCTGTTCCAGTTGTTTTAAACTTCTTGATGATTCCTCTGGCTGTAGATATGGGCCGGTGTAGGTGAGCGGCTATTTTCTTGTAGCCATTGCCTGACTTATGAAGGTCGACACACATCTGCCTGACTCGAATGGTGTGTTCTCTTGTCTTTCCCATGTTGAAGAGTGGATAAGAGAAATAGGCCTCTGTGTCACATCATATTTATACCCCAGGGAAACAGGATGTGATGAATTACTAATTAAAGGTTCCTAGATACTCTGATCAACTTTATAAACTACAGTAGAAATGACAGAAATGCTTCAATTGCATTTATTTTCCAGGAATTGTTATGGCTGCCAATAATTGTGGAACAGGTGAGTTTATGAAAAATAATTATTTCTTAGTCAGGGATTTTTTTTTAATTCACTTGAGCTAAAGGTTATATTTTTCTACAATTTTCAGTGTGAGATTATGCTTCTGCAATAAAAATTGAATTTATTTTAAGGCTTTTAACACATCTTAACCAGGGGTGCCAATAATTGTGGAGGGCGCTGTATATCTACATATATTATATATATATAAAATATATCAACTTATGACACATGAAACATACCTAAAAATCTTGGGACTTTTTGCTTGGAGCCTGGCCAAAACACAATCTTCCCTGCCAGTCATGGTGTTGCAACTGTCACTTGCAAACCCAGCCATGTTGGCCCAGGGGATGTCATTCTCACTGAAAATATGCATTCGTGCTCATTTTGTAATTATAAAAGTTACAAAGGTATTTATATTATTATACATATTACTACACACTTCTAGTCTAGATTGTTAAACAGGTATAGGGTGAATATCACTGATCGGTGCCTTTTGCTGTCCTGGACATAAAACAAGTCATTTGCACTGTTGATATAATATAAAGTTAATTGATAAAGGGTGCATTGTACTGAGCTTCATGTGTTGCATTCACAAAACACCATTTCTTAGCAATTTACATTCATATTAAAGACTTTTTTCAGTTTTATGTGATAGGACGCATGCTATTTTGGCATGTCCCCTACACCACTCAGTAGATTTCAATATGAAAAAATATATATATCATATTTGTTTTTCCTTAGATTTTATTTTAAATTGTTATTTTGGTAAGTAATACCTTGCCCACTTCAAGGTCATTTATCATTTGGTAGTAAAAATAATAATTAATTTCATAAAAAATGAAAAGATTTTAGATGTCCCCGAAACAATTGTCCACCCTGTCGTATTGAGAAATCTGTCCCTATAAGAAGAGGTCCTCTACTGCAGTGACATCACAACAACATTTTTTTCTCTACTCAGTGGCGACATTTAACTGCTGAGGTGAGTGTGTCTGATGACCTCTGTGTTGATCTTTGTTGTTGGTTTAAGTGTGTTTTCTTCACCTAACTAAGCTTACCATGTCCACCCTATCAGCATAATATTGAAGGATGTGTTAAATGTTTATTATTTACAAAATATGCAGGTTTATGTACATAAAATTCTCTTCAAGGACATACTAGCTAGTTAGCTAAGGACAGAGTGTAGTTACCTGAAATGCTAACTAATAGCTAAAAATGTCCACCCTGTCATATTGATATTTTTAGATTATAATTAGTTTATCCTGTTAAATATTGTATATTTAATCAAATGTGTTCTGTAGTTAAGTTCAGGGCAATAACATGGACGTAAGAATTCCATCCAAATATCACCGTTTTATCAAAATTGACGCAAACATATCTGCGGATGGTAAGAGTTCCTTTAAAATTGACAGTTTGCACAGAGTTTTATTAATTCATAATTACACACACACACACACACACACACATTATCTCTAGCCGCTTTATCCTTCTACAGGGTCGCAGGCAAGCTGGAGCCTATCCCAGCTGACTACGGGCGAAAGGCGGGGTTCACCCTGGACAAGTCGCCAGGTCATCACAGGGCTGACACATAGACACAGACAACCATTCACACTCACATTCACACCTACGCTCAATTTAGAGTCACCAGTTAACCTAACCTGCATGTCTTTGGACTGTGGGGGAAACCGGAGCACCCGGAGGAAACCCACGCGGACACGGGGAGAACATGCAAACTCCACACAGAAAGGCCCTTGCCGGCCCCGGGGCTTGAACCCAGGACCTTCTTGCTGTGAGGCGACAGCGCTAACCACTACACCACCGTGCCGCCCTAATTCATAATTAAAAAAATGAAATTAATAACCCTCAGTAGGAAAAGGGGACATCAGAAAAGTCTATTTTTATGATACTATTTTAATGAAAACACATTTTAACAGAATTGCATATGTCCATGACAGGGTGGACACATTATATGGTTTATGCTCTAATTAATATCCCATAATTAATTTAAAAAATGTGCAGGAGCTCAGTAAATACTAATTTCATAATGTTGAATGTCAATTATTTCTAATGGGACCTAAAAAGAATGGGAAATTAAGATTTGAATTTATGGAAATCCTGGGCCTGAAAAGGCACTCCCCAATGATATTCACCCTATACAGATTCAGCAAGCTGGCACACCGTTTTACAATTTAAAGAATAAATTCTTACCTCATGAAGCCGTCAACAGCTTCAAATATCGCTGAAGCTTTACCAGAAGCAAGTTCTGGTAAATCTAGTGTTCTGGTTTTTACACAGACATCTTTAAAAATGTGTGCCAGAATGACCAAGCGCTTGGTGCCGTTTCTGTCGTTGCGCTCATCTATCATAAGGCTAAACGGCTGCTGGCGCATTTTTTCGGTGACAGGATTTGTATAAGCAGGGGCTAAACTTCCTTTGACGACCATGGTCATCTTCGTTCGTTTGCATGCAAAATCCTGGGTGAACAACAAATGAATGAAAGGTTAGGTCTACGTACATAACTGGCAAGTACAGATTATTTTCCTGGTCAATAAAAGAAAATCAGAGCACGGCAAACATGTAGATCAGGGGTCATCAAACTATGGCCCGCGGGCTGACTCCGGCCTGCCACCCCCCTTTGACCGGCCCCCCAGCCCCTCTGCCCCCCACCACTTGAACCAGCCCTATGAGGCAATCCCCAAAAGTGGTCATAGCCTATTTTTTTTAAATTGCTTTTTGGCAAATAATAACATGTCTGCATCTTGTATTTTGTTGATTTTATCAATTAAAATTGATATTTAGTTATAAAATGAACTATTCATATTTTCTGAATTTTCATCATATGCTCGCGATCAAGCAGTGACAGGCAGCGCACGCGCAGAGAACTGTCAGTGTTCAGGACAGCAAAATGGCGAGCGGTCAGCGAAAAGCTGACAGAGAGTGCAGAGTTTTTAAAGAACAGTGGACCACCGATTATTTTTTCGTTCAGTGTAAGGACCGTGCAGTTTGTCTTGTATGTAAAGAAAGTGTGTTGGTTTTCAAAGAAAATAATCTGCGTCGTCACTACAAAACCCGCCACAAAGAGTATGCTAGCTTGAGAGAGAAAACAAGAGAAGACAGGATTCGGAGGATGAAATGCGGACTGGCTGCACAACAGAATGTATTCCTTCGCCAAACCCAGATCAATCAGGCGGCTGTCCAAGCTAGCTATAAGGTAGCTCACCTACTAGCTACCCATGGAAAGCCGTTTACTGATGGGGACTTTGTTAAAGTATGCATGCTTGCTGTGGCCGAGGAGGCGTGTCCCGACAAGAAGGATGCGCTCAACATGGCGAGTCTCTCCGCACCTACTATGACCAGGCAAACCGAAGATTTGGGGGACAACGTGTATGACCAGCTGAATGAGAAAGCGTCAGAATTTGAGTTTTTTGCTTTGGCCATGGATGAGAGCAATGACGTGCAGGACACAGCACAACTGCTGTGATCTATTGATCTATTGCTCATATTATAATTTCACTGTTTTTTTTAAATGTATTTATTTTATAGGCCTATTTATTTGACCTTTATTAAGTGCTGCACACAATTATTATTAATAATATCAACAGGCCTACCTACAATTTATAATTTTCCACTCACCTTTGCCAGTGTCAATCACCTCAACTAGGCAGATGTTTCTTACCTTGACAGCTTTGATGTTATTTTTATTAGAAAATAAATAAATGGAATATCTGTGGTATTTCAAATTAAAACAAAGTGCGAAGACTCGATTACCACTTTTGCAAACCACTAGTAAAGATAAATATGTGCCAGGAATCAAGTGTTGATATAGTAGTGGGGATATAGTAGTGTGGATATAGTAGTGGGGATATAGTAGTGTGGATATAGTAGTGGGGATATAGTAGTGGGGATGGCTGTGCCAGGCTAGTAATCTCTACTACACAATGAGGACTGCTGGTGGTCATATTTGTCTGGGTCATACAATTCTATGTTATATAGCTGACCCGACCCCGGCCCCCCATCACAGTCAGGAACGACAATGTGGCCCCCAGAGAAAAAAGTTTGGTGACCCCTGGTTTAAACAGTTCCGTTTGGAGATGGGAGTGGTAAGATGGCGGCCAGATGATGTCACTCTGATGAGTCAACGAGCTCCCTGGAGTTTATACAGAGTGCAGCCACCTTGAAGAGTCAGACAGTGAGGGAGCACAGATGGCGGCCGAGACAGTCGAGAGAACGCATGCTTAGCCGGTTGTAGAGGATTATTTTGCCTTAAACTTTACAATTATTACATGTGAACTTACTAAATTGACAGACCCATCTTCTGTTTTTGAACTTTGGACTCTTACGAAGACTTTCCTTGAAACTAACTCTTAATATTATCTAACACTGATTTCGTTCGCCCCTCCTAGAACTGCCACCTTATTGTGGTGGAGGGGTTTGTGTGCTTGAATGATCCTAGGAGCTATGTTTTCGGGGGCATTATGCCCCTGTTAGGGTTTCCCAAAGCAGACAGGTCCTAGGTGACAGGCCAGACCAAGAGCAGTTCACCGAAACCCTTATGGAGAAAAAATCGAGGACCGTGACGTCTCCCGGTATGGCACAGCCGGGGCCCCACCCTGGAGCCAGGCCCAGGGTTGGGGCTCGTATGCGAGCGCTTGGTGGCCGGGCCTTTGCCCATGGGGCCCGGCCGGGCTCAGCCCGAAGAGGTGACGTGGGCCCGACCTCCTGTGGGTTCACCACCCACAGAGGTAGCAGTAGGGGACTGGTGCAGTGTGGATTGGGTGGCAGTCGAAGGCAGGGGCCTCAACGACCTGATTCCCGGACACAGCAGCTAGCTGTTGGGACATGTGACCGAAAGAACAAGATTGCGGATACAAGCGGCCGAAATGAGTTTCCTTCGCAGGGTGGCTGGGCGCTCCCTTAGAGATAGGGTGAGAAGCACAGTCACTCGGGAGGAGCTCGGAGTAGAGCCGATGCTCCTCCACATCGAGAGGAATCAGCTGAGGTGGCTCGGGCATCTTTTTCGGATGCCTCCTGGACGCCTCCCTGGGGAGGTGTTCCAGGCATGTCCCCCCGGGAGGAGGCCCCGGGGAAGACCCAGGACACGCTGGAGGGACTATGTCTCTCGGCTGGCCTGGGAACGCCTCGGTGTTCTTCCCGAGGAGCTGGCCGAGGTGTCTGGGGAAAGGGAGTTTGGGCTTCCATGCTTAGACTGCTGCCTCTGCGACCCGGTCCCGGATAAAGCGGAAGAAAACGAGACGAGACGAGATTTCATTCGCCCATAACCCATCCGCCATGGGAGACAAATGGTCAAGAGAGCAAGGCAAGGCCAACAGAACTCTTTCATTTACATCATTAGTGCAAGATTCAGGAAACAATATGGACATATCTGCAATAAATGGGCATGCATACGCCCAAGCCGAAGTCATTTTACTCCCCGAATCGGCTCCTTCCACTCCCGCCATGAAAAAGGGAAAGATGGAGCCAACTCTCTCCGAACTGCAAGACAACATTGTGAGGTTGGTAGCGGAAAAATGAAAGAAAACGCAGACTCTTTAGCCTGTTTGATAAAGAAAAATGCGGATTCGATTGAGTCTCTGAAAGATTCGACGGAATTTCTTGCAAGAGAGGTTCAGATCGTTAAAGCTGACATGACATCATTAAAGCAAGTTAGTGAGAAGCATCAGGGAAAGCTTACAGAGGTGGAAGACAAAGTTAATGAGATACCGGTAGAACGCTATCATTGTAGATGGAACTTAAGATTATATGGACTTGAGGAAAAGGAGGGAGAAGTGGTGAAGGAATGTGTGATTGACATTTGTAAAGCCATCATACCAAGCAACAGCAGCGAGGATCTACGATTTCACGTGGACGTATCCCACAGAATTGGCATAAAGGAAAAGGGGAAAACGCGCCCAGTCATCACTCATTTCACGTCGAGATCTACGTGGGAATTGGTGTGGAAATGCGCAAAGTATTCTGGCTACCTCAAGGATAACAAGCTCAAGTTTGGAGAAGACCTTACTTCTAAGGATAAGGAGGCGCGCAACATGCTATGGCCTCAGATCGCTGAGGCTCGTAAACAAGGGAAAAAAGCCTTCTACGTTGGTGCGAAAGCCAGTATCAACGGCATAGAGATCAGAGCCTGTGAATGAATTGGCTTTTTAACGTAGCCTCTGCCTCCTTAATGTATGTAGGTTCGGCTAGCAAAGGCCTACTATCAAGGCTAGGGTGCATCAGTTGCCCTCACTTTCATAAAATCTGATGCATTTTTGTTTGGGTGTTCCTTTTCACCAATAAAGACATCCTGTAAAATTTTTTTGACCATATTCAAAAGTCTAATGGTGGCACCATGACGTTCATTTTTTGCTAAAAAAAAACGCTTATTTTATGTTTTCGCGTAAGGTTTGAATCACAATGTTGGACTCCATTTATTGATTTCTTGTGAGCCAGAGATCATGTTAAGAACCTTTGCAAGGGATTGAGAAGCATTAATGTGATTCATAATACATTTGTATTGTTTAAAAGTAGTTGAACAATGATTCAATGAACAGCTAAAACTCAAACTGTGCTTGATAATATATTTAGAATATGTACTAAAAATGTGTATCTAAGATATTTGGTATACTCTATAAGGTGCCATAATGTTTCATGAAAAGTGATTGAAATTTTGTCATAAAAATAGCAGCTTTTTCCATAACTTTGAGCTCCTGGTGCCACCATTAAACTTTTGAAGTTTGTCAAAATATTTCACCCAGTGTGTTTTCTTACCAAAAGGAACATAAAAACAAAAATGCACCATGATCGGAGGAACTTTTCATTTTTAGGGGGCAACTGATGCACCCTAATCAAGGCTGACTATCAAGGTTTACTTTTTGTCTTGATTGTTGATTGTTGTCTATCAATCGATTGCACTGAAGTTCAGCATTTGCTCTCATAAGAACTATGAATGGAAATGAAAACAAAACATTATTTTTCCTCTTTAATACATATATTTTTTCTTTCTCTAGGATACATTTTTCTATCGAGAATCTTTGGCTTGGCAGTCTGTAGATTGACTTATTCTTTTTGTTACTGGTACTGATATTTTCTGAGGCAGAATAATGCAAATGCAGATGTTTTTATGGTTCATAACAGTTTTTCCAAAGGTGAAGCTCATCTATACTGGTTCTAAAAGCTCAAGTTTTTTTGACAGGTTCCTGTTATAGCGCTCAACACGGCACTTTACTTATGTTCACTTAATGTTAGGGGTATTCGTGAGCAAATTAAGAGGAAGGCTATTTTTTTATTTTGCAAAAATCTTAAGGCTGACTTATTTTCTTCAGGAAACCCATGCTTTCAGACTTTCAATTTTGGAAAAATCAATAGGGGGGATGACATCTGGATGTTTTATGGAAATAGTAATTCAGCTGGGGTGGCAATTTTAAAGGGCTCTTTTCAAGGGAGAGAATGCAAGAGTATATCTGACAACTCTGGAAGATAGTTAATTCTAGTCATGGAGTTTTTGAATGACATTTTTATTTTAGGTAACATTTATGGTTATAACAGTAGTGTAAGAAACAAAACCCTGTTTGAACAGTTTGAGGAGCAAATTCATGCACTGACAAATACCTTTGTGAATGCTAAACTTATCTTGGGAGGGGATTGGAACTCTATAAGTGATCCTCTTGTAGATTGTTTCCCCCCCAAGACCAATGGGAGGATCTTATGGTGAATTTAGAAATTTATGTTTGCATTTAAATTGCTGTGATACATGGAGAACTAAAAACCCTCGACAAATCCAGTTCACTTGGAATAACAAAAGACCTGTCTAGAAGGTCTAGGATCGATTTCTGGCTTGTTTCTAATGAGCTATTAGACAAGGTGAAGGAAACAAAAATTGACCCCTCAGTTCTCTCTGATCACAAAGTTATCTCTCTTGCTTTACTGATGGAAAGTTCTCCAAATAAACGCAAGTTAAACTTGTGGAAATTAAACAATACACTCTTAAAAGATCCTATCTTCAAAGAAAAAGCCATAGGAATCATTACTGAAAATTGGAATAAAGCTCAAGAAGAAAAAATATTTGGTAAACACTGGGAATATACAAAATTCCAAATGCATAACGTTGCAATTTCAAGGGGTAAGGAAATGGCTAGAGAAAAAAGAGCTCTACAAGATAAAACTCTTAAGGACATAATAGCCATTTATGAAAAAGACACACTGTCCTGAGTTGACATCAATAAACTATCTGGTCTACAACTGCAATTAGATGGTGTGTATATATATATATATATATATATATATATATATATATATATATATATATATGAGAGCATGGCACAGGGTGCCTTTGTTCACTCCAGACGTAAATGGTTGGAGCAAGGTGAAAAGAACACTAGATACTTTCATAATTTAGAAAAAAGGAATGCCAGCTTTAACAACATACATAAACTAAAAATTAATCAATTTATCCAACTTTGTGGAAGAATTTTATAGAAAACTATACACTGAGCCAGATGTAATTTATGATACACTCCCTTTTTTGTCCTCTTTAAAGAATAATGTAAGGCAGATTGACCGAACACAAAAAAGTCTATGTGATCAGAATATGTCCTTAGATGAAGTTAAAAAATATATTAGTCGGCTAAAAAACGGGCGGCACGGTGGTGTAGTGGTTAGCGCTGTCGCCTCACAGCAAGAAGGTCTGGGTTCGAGCTCCGTGGCCGGCGAGGGCCTTTCTGTGCGGAGTTTGCATGTTCTCCCCGTGTCCGCGTGGGTTTCCTCTGGGTGCTCCGGTTTCCCCCACAGTCCAAAGACATGCAGGTTAGGTTAACTGGTGACTCTAAATTGACCGTAGGTGTGAATGTGAGTGTGAATGGTTGTCTGTGTCTATGTGTCAGCCCTGTGATGACCTGGCGACTTGTCCAGGGTGAACCCCGCCTTTCGCCCGTAGTCAGCTGGGATAGGATCCAGCTTGCCTGCGACCCTGTAGAACAGGATAAAGCGGCTACAGATAATGAGGTAGGTGTGTGTGTGTGTGTGTGTGTGTGTGTGTTCAAAGAAGCTCTAGATCTTGGTAAACTCCCTCCTTCCTTGTGTCAAGGGCTAATTACCTTGATAGCTAAAGCTAATAAAGATCATTTACTAATTGAAAATTGGAGACCTATTACTTTAATAAACAATGATGCTAAATTATTTGCACATATTTTCTCACAACGTCTCAAGGTGTGTCTGCCCTCAATTATAGATGAAGGCCAGTCAGGATTTATGCAAGGAAGACTTATCAGCAACAACATTAGACTAATTTTAGATATAATTGACTATAGAGAATTTCTAACCGGCAATAATTTTCATCTTATTTATCGACATATATAAGGCTTTTGACACTAACAATGTCTTATTTGATGTTCTGGACTTTTTATGGGTTCGGCCCTTTCTTTAAAAGGGCAATAAAAACTTTATATAGTGATTGTAATAGTTCAGTGAAACTTCCAGGAGGTACCACTCACAGATTTCACATATCTAGAGGAATAAAGCAGGGAGACCCTGCAGCACCAGTATTGTTCATTTTAGTTATGCAAATTTTGGCTCTGCATTTATTTAATGACTCCTTTCAGGGTATCAGCATTTCAGGAAGAGAAATAAAATGCTGTCAGTTAGCTGATGACACAGCTATCTTCCTCAAAGATGAAATGCAGGTCAAAAAAGGTAATTGAATGTATCAAGGAATTTTCAAATATATCAGGCTTGCATTTAAATCTCAAAAAATGTGTTCTCTTCCCTATAAAAGATGACGTCTAACTGAACTTGAAGGTATTCCAGTGTCAGACAAAGTGACTTACCTGGGTATTGACATTTGCAAAGATCAGTCAGAAGGAGTGAAATGTAACTTTAACCCCCTGATCCCTAAAATCAAAAGAAGATTTAACCTATGGTTAATGTGTGACCTTTCTATCAAAGGCTGCATTTTACTTTCTAAAACAGAAGGTTTATCTCGTTGAGTTTACCCCGCTAGAGTTCTTGACATCCCAAAATCTATTATTAAAGAAACAGACGCTACTTCATTCAATTTTATTTGGAGGAATAAACCTCATTATTTAAACAAACAAGTTCTAGGTAGCCCGTGTGATCAGGGAGGGTTAAATGCTCTAGACTTTCATTCATCCAATACAATTTTCAAAGTGAGCTGGATTAAAGATTATATAAAAAACAAAAACAAGTTATGGTACCTTTTGCCAAATCTTATTTTCCAGAAAGTCGGTGGCATAGAACCTTTGCTTCGTTGCAATTTTCAGGTTGATAAACTCCCTAAAGCTACGGCGCTACTTGTCTTCTCTGATGCATCATTAAAATGTTGGTGTAATACAAAACAGATTGTGGCTATGAGATAAAGAAAAAAAAAGAGTAAAAAACAGAAATATTTCTACATAGTAATCTCATCTCATCTCATTATCTCTAGCCGCTTTATCCTTCTACAGGGTCGCAGGCGAGCTGGAGCCTATCCCAGCTGACTACGGGTGAAAGGCGGGGTTCACCCTGGACAAGTCGCCAGGTCATCACAGGGCTGACACATAGACACAGACAACCATTCACACTCACATTCACACCTACGCTCAATTTAGAGTCACCAGTTAACCTAACCTGCATGTCTTTGGACTGTGGGGGAAACCGGAGCACCCGGAGGAAACCCACGCGGACACGGGGAGAACATGCAAACTCCACACAGAAAGGCCCTCGCCGGCCCCGGGGCTCGAACCCAGGACCTTCTTGCTGTGAGGTGACAGCGCTAACCACTACACCACCGTGCCGCCCTCTACATAGTAATGTGATATATAATCAAAACCAGATTACTTCTCGTCATCAGTGCCTCTAGAAGGCTTGTTATGTAATGTGTTCCTTGTTTGCAAGAACATGACACCACCTTGCCTGATTAAATATTAACACCACAATATTCTCCTCAGCAACTTCTACAGGTGCACAGTGGAGAGCGTCCTGACAAATTCCATCACTGTGTGGTACGGGAACTGCACAACTCAGGACAGAAAGGCTCTCCAGCGTGTCATTAAAATGGCACAGTTCATCTGTGGAGCTGTCCTCCCCCCACTACAGGACATTTACAACACCCGGGTCACAAAAAGGGCACAGAGCATCATCAGGGACCAAACACACCCACAACACAGACTATTCACGCTCCTACCATCTGGCAGACGCTACAGGAGTGTGAAAGCAAGGACTACTAGACTGACAAACAGTTTTTACCCCCAGGCCATCAGGCTTTTGAACCACAGATTATAATCACCATCAGGGCTCTCAAGTTTTGAATGCAGGCAAGGGTGACATTCCCCTCCTCCCCCATTGGGGGGTCCGGTTGGACGGGTCGCAGGAATGGGGGTCTTTCATTAATAATATCATTAATAGTGTTGTTGTTATTAATAACTGCTCAGACTTGCAGAAGAAAGGACAAACACACGGCACTGACAATTCAACCAAATACAAAGTCTTTATTCAATTTCCGTGTACTGAATAAGTGTGTGTGTGTGTGTGTGTGAGAGAGAGAGAGAGACAGCCACAGCCCCGCTGCCGAGTCCCATACCAAGACCCATGCCACCTCCATAGGCTGTGGAGCTGCTGATGTAGTTTCCACCTCCAAAGCCACTCCTGGTTCCTCCATACACTGTAAGAAGGAAGAAGAAACCTGTAAAATCTAACACTTGCATTAACCTTGTTTACTTTACTTTCAGCAACAAACGTGTGCATCTTAATGATTTGGGTAAAGTAACAGTTCCTGCAGGGCGAAGAAAGCATGCTACTTCATAAGACTGAGGGCAACTTGTCTGAGACAAGCAACCTCAACAGTGACATATTTCTACCATTACACTCTTAAAACCAATGTGTTGGAAATCAACACATCTTTTGTGCAAGTTTAATTTCAACAAGAGTTGTGTTATATTTCAGAAATGTTTAACACCAAAATTGCACAAATAACAAATAATGTGTTAAAATGAACAAAAGTTCTGTTGTCCCAATCTGGACATAGAGATGTGTTAAACAATGCAAGTTGTGTTATTTTCAACACATGTGTTTTAAGAGTGTAGGAGATTCATATCTGCAGTGAAGAAGAGGAAGTGGTCTGGGCAGCGGCTGAGTGAGAAGCGTCCTGCGCTGGGATTGGGGTTTCAGTTTTCTCTTCCTTTTGCTCTCCTGAAGAATTGTTGTTGAAAGCATTTAGAAGGTGAAAATAAGCTGCAGCCCTGCTGGTTTCGGAAGCCTTTGCGGTGAGCTGTAGAGATGTGTTGATCCGCTGTTAGAATTTCCCCGGGTGTGTTTCGGGTGCTAAAGCGCTCGCGACACAAGGTGTCTAACACCGGAAAGCGTGACGCAATGCGCGAGACTTGCGAGCCCTGATGGGGGAGGAGCCTCGGCACAAGACGTCACCCTTTAGTGAAGTTGTGGACTGACAGCCTAACAGTCGAGAGTGCGCATGCTTAGCTGGTTACAGCGGATTATTTCGCCTTAAACTTTATAATTATTGCATGTGAACTTCCTGAACTGACAGACCCGTCTTCTGTTTTTGAACTTTGGACTCTTACGAAGACTTTCCTTGAAACTGACTCTTAATATCATCAAACTCCGGTTTCGTTCGCCCACAACACATCCGCCACGGGAGAGAAACGGCCCAGAGAGCAAGGCAAGTCCAACACAACCCTCTCATTACATTCCCCCCCGCGGGACATCCTAAAACGCTTAACGTGAAAAAGCTTAACGTAGCTTAATGTTCCAAAACAATGATCAATCATCACCAAACTTCTCATGCACATCTCTACTCATACACACTACGACCACACTAAATATCAAAACAGAAATCCAAATATTATGGATGTAGCCTGCGTTAAGCTTTTTCATTCATATAGGCGTCTATGGGGAGGAAAAAGCTTAACGTAGGTTAATGTCTAAATGAAGCCTAGTAGCCATTTCCACCGCCAGGACATGAAAACACTTCCCTGAGCTAGGACAGGAACATTTTGTGTCATTTGAGGTGTTGTGAACCACATGAACCGATTCATTTGATGGACTTTTGACAACAAATACTCCCGCAGATGAATCCAGGCTCACAAGGCCCATCTCTACCACCGTCTTTGCCAGAGAGTTCTGTGTTAATCGGCTGGCTGACGGTATGTCCATTCTGGATGGTTCCTGTTTGGTTTCAGACCTAACCCTTTCTATTATGCTCTCCAAAGGTATAAACGAGGGCATCTTCACATCTTTTGGAGCAAGAGGCACCCCATGCTTCACTGAGTAATTGCCCAACCTCAATCTGGCTCTTTGAAATTCAAAAAGAAAGTAAAACTGCATGTAGTACAAAGACAGGACCATACAGTCAACAGGAAGTTCCCTCCAGTCATTTTGATCATTTTGTTCATTGCCTCACTTATGTTATTAGTGGGACTCTTGTTTTTGAAAGCTGCAAACTGTCGGGTGTAGAATGAAGCCACATTCTCACTCAAGTCCAAATTTAAATGCTGATCAAAGTAATTTAAAAAACCCTCTGACCACCCAAGCCTAAATTTGGCAATTTAAGCCTCAAATTTTTCTTTGCTGGCCGAATCTATCAGCATGTCTATTTGGTCTTTGAGTACCTTTACATTGTCCCTTGTTCCCCCATGCTTTTTAACCCAATATTCAATGTCCCGCAACACATGATTCCTGCAGTAGACCAAACTGACATTGGGGAATGTCTTTTTCAAAGCTCCAACAATGCCCTTTTCCCTGTCTACTACCAGAGGCACTTTGCTTAGCTTCTTTGAGCCCATCCCAAGTTTTCCTAGGATGTCCTGTAGAAACATTTCATGATGCTGCATGAATTTCCGTTCATGCAGCATAAATCCAACGGGAAACACTGGGTCATTGGTTAAGGCAGTGTTTCTCATTGCCACAACTGAAATGTAAAAGTCACCCATCTGAAAAGTAGTGTCATAACTTATCAGTTGTGGGTAGCTGTGAGAAACTGCCTCCTCCAAGTTGGCCCGTGCCAAATCTAGCATCTCGGGCATACCACCAAAAACCAGCAGGTCTGGAAAACTGGAAATGTGCCACACAAAGCCTGGAAGTTGGTATGCCAATTCGTGGAGACCAAAAAGTTCATCACGACAGATGCGTTGACTATTTCGGTTGCCATACACAGTGTTTTGCACCTGTTTAAGGTTTCGTGGACAATTTACAGGCATGTGTTGCACATTTTCATTGGAAGCTTCAGCTTAGGTTGATTGATAGGGAATTGCCCATGATCTCTCTGAAGGATATTGGTGAATACCTGCTTTTTAGATGGAACGAAAACCCTCTCCGTTTTTGCATTCCCATGCTTCATTGGCGCATACACTGTTTCATCCCCCAGGTAGTGCACTAAATACAAATTTGCTGCCAAATTATCGGGATCCATCAAAGTGTACACATGCTTTTTAAACATTGCTGACCCGTTGTTGTGCTTAAGTGTTCTGATGTGATAGTAGCGCTTCAGTACTTTCCCCCCGTATTTTTTTATATTGTGAAAATTTGACTCCTTTTGCTTCCAAATCATTTGATCAAACCAAAAATCCATGCTAGAGCGTCCTTCTTTTAAACTTTTGTAAAGGTACACATCACCCCCCCTTTGGCTCCAACAGTGGTTCCTGTAAAATGCTGTCTTTAAACTTTTCAGCATCGCTCAGAATGGTCTCTGCCTCTGCCAGGGTAAACTCTGTGTCTTTCTGCATGAAAGACATTTTACACCTTACCGCTGTGACAAGGTAAATGATGAATCAAAATAAAAAATCTACTGTAATTGTAGACTCACAGTGTTTTGTATTTTATGATGTGAAATAATAAAAGAAATATGAATTGAATATAAAGATATGTAATGTGTTTTTATTGTCCAATATGCAAATGTAATGTAATGATGTAAAAGGATGCAATCGACAATGTATGTATACACTGCCTACTACTCAAAATAGCCTTTAAAAAGACTGTTGATGAATAAAATGTTCGATCAAAATAGCCTTTAAAAAGACTGTTGATGAATAAAAAAAAACGTTCGATAGAAGTACGCGGTCACTTCACGCACGATGAAGACAAGCTCCTGCAGTTTGTGAAAGGGACGAATGGGGTAAGTCTGTGCTGCCAGGCTGTCTTAAGTTCTCGCCAATTTCAAATGACAACATTTAATGTCATTGGACCATCAACATGTTTCTAATGTCTGTGGTTGGCCAAAGAACTGACCAATCGCTAAGCAGCGGCCTTTACCGTTGGTCTCTACGCTTTAACCCTTTAACCAGTAAAAGTGATTAGTTTCGTGGTTAGTAGCCTAGGCTAACTTCATAATGCTGTGTTATACCATCATGCATTGCAGTCGCGCTGAAAGAAATGGGGGATTGCGGTGAATGGACGGAGGAAGAAACACATTATAAACAGATATTCAAGTACAATTTAAAAAAAAAGAATAAAAAAAGCTAAAACAGAATTAGACATAAAAATACAAGTATTAAAAAAGTTACAGTTCATGAGAAGTTAGGTGATGATTGATCGTTGTTTTGGAACATTAAGCTGCGTTAAGCTTTTTCTCTATAGTGGGCGCCTATGTAGAGAAAAAAGTTTCATGTTGACTGCGTCCACAAAAATGGGATTTCGGCTTTGATTTTCATAGAGATGGGAGACGGTATGAGTAGAGATGTGCAGGAGAAGTTTGATACTGATTGGTCGCCGTTATCTGACATTAACCTACGTTAAGCTTTTTCCTCCCCATAGACGCCCATGTAAATGAAAAAGCTTAACGCAGGCTACGTCCATAATATTTGGATTTCTGTTTTGATATTTAGTGTGGTCGTAGTGTGTATGAGTAGAGATGTGCATGAGAAGTTTGGTGATGATTGATCATTGTTTTGGAACATTAAGCTACGTTAAGCTTTTTCACGTTAAGCGTTTTAGGATGTTTTAGGAGCTTTTGTTTCTGTGATTTCTGTGTTATGTGATTTGTGTTTCTGTGTTATGTTTAAACTGATATTACAAGCGTTTTCTGATATAACAAGTTGTTTTAGTATAAAAACAGTACATTGTGCCCTTCAGAAAAGGGAAAAGTTGAACATCTCATCTCATCTCATTATCTCTAGCCGCTTTATCCTTCTACAGGGTCGCAGGCAAGCTGGAGCCTATCCCAGCTGACTACGGGCGAAAGGCGGGGTACACCCTGGACAAGTCGCCAGGTCATCACAGGGCTGACACATAGACACAGACAACCATTCACACTCACATTCACACCTACGGTCAATTTAGAGTCACCAGTTAACCTAACCTGCATGTCTTTGGACTGTGGGGGAAACCGGAGCACCCGGAGGAAACCCACGCGGACACGGGGAGAACATGCAAACTCCACACAGAAAGGCCCTCGCCGGCCCCGGGGCTCGAACCCAGGACCTTCTTGCTGTGAGGCGACAGCGCTAACCACTACACCACCGTGCCGCCCGAAAAGTTGAACATTTTATATATAAATAGGTTTAAATATATAACAGAAGGCACAAAAACTATGCATCCAAAATGTCCAATGATGCCCGAGAGGTATATATTTGCATACCAAACACCTAGACTATTACTAGTCGCACCTCTGTTTTTAGCAAGTTTGCCCAATGTTAAATTCTAAGGCCAAATTTGACTTTCTTACATTCTACAGCCATCATGGTTTTAAATAGGTTGTTTGCAGTACCAGAAAGTTTGCTAGAACTCAGTTTTGTGATGTCACAAACTTGTACAATTTGATGTACAAAAAAGTACAATTTGATTCTGACACTGATTGATCATTTTGTATAATAGCAGGTCCAAAAGTCTAAAGATGTTTTTGATTGTTCTTTGTATTCATATTAAACATACAAGTTCACAACATAGTGTTCCTAATAAAGTTAAGGTTCAAGATTTGTAGTTGTTATGTTTATAGTTCCTTTAAGCGTCCGAGCACTCCATATTTTATCCATGGGCTCCGAATCCTGCATTCCACAAGCTTCACTGGTTTTCTTAGGCCTGGTTCTGGATGGTTGAGTCACAGAATGACACTTCCCCACGATGTGCCACTGTTTGTCCCACACCTAAAATTTATTAAAAAAAAACAAAAAACAACCTACCTACCCGGTATTTTGTGTGATAAAAATAAAATAAAAAGACCTACCTACCTACCCTATTTTTTTTCAAGATGTAATAGGAAACAAAACAATTATTTTTTCTTGGCCTTAGGGTGAAATGCAGATGACAAATTTGAAGTGTAACTTCATAGTCATGGTAGGCTCCTTTTAAATCGTTTGGTAAATAATTTATTAAACCTCAGCAGGCAATGTAAATGAACAACTGAATCTTTTCATATCAAGTCAATAGAATTTTTATTCAAAGCTGAACATTGGGAACATTGAGTTAAATACAGAGGTAGGCAGGGAACCAATCAGCTACAACAAGCAACAGTAAATTGTAAATCAGACTAAACTTCCTCAAAGATGTTTGAGGCTTTATGCATTTTTTTTTTGTTTTTTCCTTTTTGTTATTATTGTGTTTATTCTTATGAGTAATGCAAATTATACATGTCTATACCGGTTATTATTTTAATGGAAAGAAAAGAAAAGACCAAAAAAAGTCCTCCTTTGTGGGGCAGTGAAGGTGGGCAAAGAAATGGCTTTACTTCTCATGGTTTTCCTACCTCATAGAAATTTCCAAAGACTTTCATAATCATGTTTTTTGTGGTCAATTTTCCGGGCTCTTGCTTTTGGATCATTAGCGTCATTTTCATCTGGTGTGTTGGCCCTCCATTGACACTGTTCAGACCAGAGGTGTATGTCAAGTCTTGGCTTCAACACCATTGTGGACTGGGGGAATGCCAGAGTCATCCGCACAGAAGATAATAAACATCAGTGCTGGATCAGGGAGGCCATAGAGATCCGTAAGCGAAGTCCGAGTCATGATTATGAAAGTCTTTGGAAATTTCTATGAGGTTTGTTTATCTGACATGTTTCGACGTACGACTGTCGTCTTCCTCAGAGTGTCACCGGATGTTATTGGTGACGCATCTTTTATCAGCTGATGTTTCTGAACTGATGTTTCTCAGACTTCGCTTACGGATCTCTATGGCCTCCGTGATCCAGCGCTGATGTTTGTTATCTTCTGTGCGGATGACTCTGGCATTCCCCCAGTCCATAATATGATTTTCCCTTTTCCAGTGATCTGTTATGGCTGACTTATAATTTTCCTGTTGTGCCTTTTCTTTTATTGTTCGGGTTTGTCTTGTAGCTGTCTCCTTTTCGCACTCTTTCTAATGTTCATTTTTTTTTGTGTTGAAACTCCTTCCTGTCTCCCCAATGTAAGTTTTATTGCATAATTGGCATGGAATCTCATATATGGTGTTGCATCTGTTGTCTGGATGTATTCTGTCTTTGGGATGAACCAGGATCTGACGGAGTGTTGTGTGTGCGGTTTGACAGGTGTGTTAATGTTGTGTTTCCTCATTGCTCTTTGAATGCGTTCCGTTATTCCTCTGATGTATGGTAATGTAACTACTCCCCTGTGTTCTTGTTTGTTGGTTTGTTTTTTCTCTTTCTTCTGTGTTTTATTGTTTTTGACCTGTTCCGCCCCTTTGGATATTGCCCACTGTGGATATTGACACGCCTTCAGTGCGTGTTGTATATGTTGTTCTTCCTGTTCTTTGTCCTGTGCATCTGTGATTATTGCTGCGCGTTCATGTAATGTTCTAACTACAGATATTTTGTGCATTATGGGGTGTTCGGAAGTCCAGTTTAAATATTAGTCGGTGTGTGTGGGTTTCCTGTGTACTTTTATTTTGATGTCCCCCTCTTCTGTGTGATGTATTTTTAAGTCCAAAAATGCTATTGACTGCTCCGTTTCCTCTTCATGTGTGAATTTTATATTACCGGTATTGTCTATAGTATTGAGATGGTCGGCAAGTTGTTGAGTGTGTCCCCTCTTTACTTTTTCCAGTATGTTATCCACACAGCGTTTCCAGAGTGTTGGTCTGTATTCCGCTGGTATTGTAGCGAGTGCTTTCTGCTCCAGATCTTCCATGAAAAAGCCGCACATGATGGCTGATAGTGGGTCTCCCATGGCAAAACCTTCCTTTTGTCTGTAAATTGTGTTCCTGAACTGAAAGTATGTGGATGTGGCGATGAATTGAAGGAGCTGAGTGATGTCTTGTACAGTGAGGTTTGTGCGTTTCTTGAGCGTCCTATCTGTTTTTAATTTTTCTTGTACTACCTGTATGGTGGCTTCCGTGGGTGTTCTGGTGAAAAGAGATATGACATCGTGTGAAATGAAAACTTCGTCTTGTTGCATTTTTATGTTTTTTAGTTCTTCTGCCAGATGTTTTGAGTTTTTGCAGTGTTGGTCTGTGAGTCCTAGTAATGGTTTAATTATTTCGGTGAGTGCTTTTGATAAGTTGTATGTCACTGAACCAATGCTATCTACTATGGGGCGTAATGGTGTTCCTGGTTTGTGTATTTTTGGTGTACCGTAAATCCTGGGGATGACATTGGCTGTGGGCAGGGGCGCTGCCAGGGGGGAAAGGTTAGAACAATTCTAGGGGCCCAGCACTGCCATGGGGCCCTTTAAGGGGCTGATAATATGCTTTTAATGATTTTAATAAGACTTTTGAAATAACAACAATGCAATATTCCATCTGGTAAAATGAGCTAATTGAACAAGGTTGTCTATTTCTTGAGTTCTTCAACATATTGTCATTTAACCCTCCCCCTTTTGCGAAATGGTACGGTCCAGTTCTGGTAGAAGCGCGATGCGTTAAATCTGTGTGCTGATCAGTGCAACGCTACTTGCTGCTGTGTCGCGGTGCAGCAGCCAGCAGTGGCGTGCGTACAGTCTATGATCGCTAAATATGAAGAGTGGCTGTCAAAAACGTAAAGAAAGGCAGCTGAAAGCTGAGAGGGACCGGAGAGGCAGGCAACTGGTCACTCAGTTTTTCCCAAAGAAAGGTAGCTATCGCTCACATGTGTGTTCAAAATATTAGCGAATGGTAAATGAACAGTATGAACGTGGTTGGATTAGCCTATCAAGAGAACACTTTTACAGTTTGTACAGTGACTTTTTTTCCATTTTAATAACTGAACTGACTTGTGTGATAAACAAGATGAAATATTAGGTTATGCTGGTGCTAATAACTAGTGCTAATAACCAGTTTCATAACTAATGGGGTGCCCTAAATATGCACAGATTCAGCCTCAGGGGGACCTCCGCCCTACCAAACCACTGAACCCCCCTTTGGAGAAGGAGGTAAGCAGCAATACAACCCATAAATGCTTTAGGATTGAAGTTTTTAATGAGCGAGCGCCATATACAGTTTGCTAGATTAAAGTGTTGCTAATAACGGACACCAGTCAAGTGTTTGACATGGTTAGGTGTGTGGAATGTTCACACGTTCTAAACCATTGGTTTCAAATTAATTTTAACCATTGGTTTTAAACCATTGGCTTTCAAATTAATCCATAAAATGTAATAACAAAGTCACAAACTCAAGGTCCATGGGCTATCAAAAGTCAAATAATGACAATACTGCAATTGGGAAGAGGGTGGGCAAAGTTGGGGTGCCCAAAATTCTAACCTTTCATGGGGCCCAAAATTTCTGGCGGCGCCCCTGGCTGTGGGTACTAAATGATTATATGCCTGTTTATCTATTTTATTTTCATCGAGTAGCGGTTTGAGTAATGCTTTAAGTTTCTTTTTCTTGTCTTCTGTTGGGTCTTTTCTTAATATCTTGAAGGCATTGTCACTGAGTAATTCCATCATTTTGTGTTCATCTTCATCGGTGTCCATGATAACTACTGTTCTGCCTTTATCTGCTGGGAGGATTGTGATGTCTTTATTTTTTGCTAATGTTCTCATGGCTTTGGCTTCCTGTTTGGTGATGTTACTGGGTGGTGGTTTGGCCGTTTTCAATATACCAGCTATTGTGTTTCTTAGTGCTGCTTTTTGTGCCTGATCCTGTATTTTCTCACATGCTAATTCAGTTGCCAGAATGAATTCATCATGTGGTATATTGTGCGGTGTGACAGCATAGTTGAGTCCTTTTCCTAGTATACTGCGTTCTGCTTGTGAGAGTTTGTACCTTGATATGTTGTGGATCCATTTTTCGTTGATGTGTGCGTGCTCTGGTTCTGCCTTTTTCTGTGCAATGAGTTTGTCCAGTTTTCGGATTTGTCGGGTTTTTGTCTTGGTAAATTCCTGCTCGTGTATGTCTGCCAAGTGTCTGTGTATTGCTATTTCCATTTCCTTGTTCTGGGGAAACCGGCGTTTGAAAGTTTCCATCTCCCTGTGTAGTTCGCTGTTGATATCATTGAGTTTGTCAGTTGTGCACCGTATCCGTTCTTTTACCAGAGTCATCCGCACTTTCCTGATCATCTTCTCCGCGTTTCTGGTTGGAATCGGGTTCTTGATGTTCAGGCTGGCCGGTACGACGACTTCATCCCGGCAGCGCAGATCGAATCTCAGGTGGTTCCTGTAGCGTGCCTGTTTTCGCGTCAATCTTTCAAGGCGGCGAAACTCCTTGATGCTTTTATCTCCATAACTTATTCTTAATCTTTCGATTACGTTCATTATGTCTTATATTGAATATTGTTAGTTTTTTCTTTTTTATCAGACATCTAATTTTTTAGGTTTGTTTACCTGACATGTTTCAACGTACGACTGTCGTCTTCCTCAGAGTGTCACCGGATGTTATTGGTGACGCATCTTTTATCAGCTGATGTTTCCGAAGGCGTGGCCTTCCTGTCTGGATTGACAATCCAGACAGGAAGGCCACGCCTTCGGAAACATCAGCTGATAAAAGATGCGTTTGAAAATTTAATTATATTTTGATACTATTTTAATCATTTGACGTTGACAAAATAATGTGTGTTTTGTTTGTGTTCTCCTGTTAAACTTGAAAGCTTTAAGATTTAAGTTTTAGGATTTTTTATTGATTTGGAGTTCACGGTCAGATATAGGATTTTAATTTAAAATGCCTGTTCTGTATTTATCTGAAACAGTTGTATAGTGTTACATGTAGTGTTCAATTTTGACAGAAAATAAATATTTAATTAAAAATTAACCTTCTGATATCTTCAAATCTCAATTAAGAGTAACAGGGAACATTTTAAAATTCACAAAATAGTCATATTAGTTTTATATTGTGATGTATCAATAGCAACTGATTTAAAAAAAAAAAAATCATGATATGACTTTTTCCCATATCGCCCAGCCCTATATCAACATACTGATAGCGATCAGTTAAATAAGAGCTGAGCCAGGAGAGGGCCGTTCCCTTCACTCCCACAATATTTTCTAGTCTATCCAGAAGAATGGAATGATCAATGGTATCAAATGCTGCACTAAGGTCAAGCAACACAAGCAGCGAGACACAGCCCTGATCAGACGCCAACAGTAGGTCATTTACTACTTTAACCAGAGCTGTCTCTGTGCTATGATGAGGTCTAAATCCTGACGTATACATTTCATGGATGTTATTCCTATGTAAATATGAGCATAACTGCTGTGCCACAGCTTTTTCAAGGATCTTGGAGATAAAGGGGAGGTTTGATATTGGCCGATAATTGGACAGCTGACAGGGATCAAGGTCAGGTTTTTTAATCAGGGGTTTGATAACTGCTAGTTTAAAGGATTTGGGTACATAGCCAATCATAAGAGAAGAATTTATTATTTTTAGAAGCGGTTCAATTACTTCAGGTATTATCTGTTTGAATAGACGTGTAGGTAAGGGATCTAGTACGCAAGTTGAGGCTTTTGATGCCGAGATTAATGAAAGTAATTCAGTTTCTCTAAGGGGAGTAAAACATTCTAATTGCTGATCTGATACAGTTATATTGTTAACTACAGGGTCACTTACATTGTCTGACCTTAAATTAGTAGTTAGAATTTTTTGTTGGATATTCTCAGTTTTGTCATTAAAAAAATTCATGAAGTCGTTGCTACTCCATACTGCAGGTGTGCATGTGTCTATAGTGGACTTATTCCTGGTTAATTTTGCTACAGTATTAAATAGGAATCTAGGATTATTTTTGTTATCTTCTATTAGGGAGGAGAGATATGTTGATCTCGCAGCACTAAGAGCTTTTCTATACTTCAGGAAGCTCTCCTTCCACGCTAATTTGAACGCTACCAATTTTGTTTGACGCCATTTATGTTCCAGTTTTCGAGTGGTCTGTTTTAATGTGCGAGTGTCATCATTATACCAGGGTGCTAATTTTTTGTCTCTGACCATTTTCCTTTTTAGAGGAGCTACATTATCTAAAGTATGGCGGAATGTTGACTCTAAGCATTCAGTTGCCTGATCAAGTTCTGCAGGGGCTGACAGTGACCCAATCAAAGTTGATAACTCTGGGAGATCATTTATAAAGATCATTGTCTAAAGCTACATACAACAACTCTCTGCAGATAAGACAGTGTTATTTACAGATGGTTCAAAAACCCTGAGTCTGGACGCACTGGTGCTGCAGTAAATATCCCACAGTATGGCACAGCGATAAAAAGGAGAAGAGACCATCTTTCAGTGTACACAGTAGAGCTTGTGGCCATAATGCTCGGATTACTGTGGGTTGAGGAAAACAACCAGAACAATACACTAATAGCAACAGAGGTTATCAGCACTCATGAGCATCAGGTCAGGGAAGTCATGGCGGGTTTAACTGTAGGTTTCATTTGGGTTCCTGCTCATGTAGGGGTGGAAGGAAACGAGGGCGTGGACATATTGGCAAAACAGTCAGTGAAATCACAACCAGTCCATCTGCAGATTCCATGATGTAAAGCTGAGGCGAAACCCATCGTTAAAAGTCAAAGAACAGAAAAAGTATGGCAGGAGAACTGGGACACCAGAGATGCAGGAAGACCTCTCTACAATGTACAAAAGCGTGTGGGTGCTGGGAGGAAGGTGGGGAGAAACAGAAGAGAGGAAACCGTCATCACCCGTCTAAGAATAGGCCGTACAGCACTCGCGCTTTTTACCTGATTAAATCAGTTCACTTTATTTATTAATTAAATAAACAAAGGTGTTTTGTAACGATACAAAATCATTGTAGCGCGAGCTGGCAGAAATACAGCGCCTCTACTGGACGAACATGAAACAAAGCACAATAAACATTTGGTCTTGGTATGTAGTGAAAGTTCATTATGTCTAATTATTATAACTATTTTTTAAATTCGTTTCTTAAGACACGTATTTTTTAGGATGTTACCTTGTTTGTTGACAGTTTCGGCGAACACTTCCGCCTTCTTCAGAAACAGTCACCAGATGTCGAGTGGTGACGTGCCTTATCAGCTGATGTACTCTATGGAGGCGTGAACGTCCCGCCCAATTTGACAGGTAGTCCACGCCTCCTGCTGTCAGGTCGCTCCTCCAGGACGGCGCTCCAGGTGTGTGACAGCGCGTACGCTCCCTCATCCCGGTTCATCATCCTCTGCACCCGCTTGCGTATCTCCACTGCCTCCAAAATCCACCGCTGGTATCTATTCTCTTCAGCGCGAATGACTCTGGCCTCTTCCCAATTCATTATGTGATTTTGTCGTTTGCAGTGGTCTGAAATGGCTGATTTTAAGTTTTCTTGGTGTGCTTTTTTTTCGGATCTTGAGTCTTCTTGTTGTTTCTTTTTCACATTCTATTTGGTGTTCTTTCCTGCGAGTGTGGAAGCATCTGCCCGTTTCACCAATATAGACTTTATTGCATGAACGGCAAGGGATTTCATAGATGACGTTGCATTTATTGTCCAGTTGTATTTTATCTTTGGGGTGAACTAGCAGCTGTTGGAGGTTCTTGTATGGTTTGACCGGGGTGTTGATGTGGTATTTCCTCATGGATCGTTGGATGCGTTCTGTGACTCCTTTTATGTATGGTAGTGTGACAAAGCCCCGGTTTGTTTTTTCTGTGTTTTTTCTTGTTTGTTTGTTTTTTTCCTTTGTTTGCGTCTGTAATTTTCCTTTTCGAATTGCCCACGGTGGATATTGGCAGTTTTTTAATGCCTGTTGGATGTGTTGTTCCTCCTCCTGTCTGTCTTTCTCCTCCGTGATGCTCTGTGTTCGGTCGTATAGTGTTCTGATTACTGACATTTTATGTGCGATGGGATGTTCAGATGTCCAGAGAAGATATTGGTCGGTGTGTGTAGGTTTTCTGTATGTTGTAATTCTGATATTACCTTCTTCTGTGTGGTGTATTTTTAGGTCCAGAAACGCTATTGTCTTGTCCGTTTCCTCTTCGTGTGTGAATTTGATGTTGCCTGTCTTGTCTATGGAGTTTAGATGATCCGTGAGTTGTTGTGTGTGTGGCCTGTTTTGGTTATTTCAAGAATGTCATCAACGTATCGTTTCCAGAAAATGGGTTTGCAGTCATCCGGTGCTGTTTCTATGGCTCGGGTTTCCAGATCCTCCATAAAAAAGTTGCATAGAGTGGCAGATAGCGGGTCCCCCATTGCAAATCCCTCTTTTTGTCTGTAGATTGTGCCTCTGAATTGGAAATATGTGGAAGTGGAAATGAAATGTAATAGTTTTGTTATGTCCTGTGCTGTAAGTTTTGTGCGTTTTTTCAGGGTTCTGTCTGCTTTTAGCCGGTTTTCTACTATGTTAAGTGTATTTGTGACCGGTGTTTTTGTAAAGAGGGATATGACGTCATGTGATACAAAGATTTCATCCTTTTTTATCTTGATTTCCTTTAGTTCTTTCGCCAGTTGTTTTGAGTTTTTGCAGTGGTATTCCGTGAGTCCGAGGAGTGGTTTGATTATGTCTGCCAGTGTCTTGGAAAGGTTGTAGGTAACTGATCCTATGCTGTCTACTATGGGTCTTAGTGGTGCTCCGGGTTTATGAATTTTCGGTGTGCCGTATATCCGGGGGGTGATGTCTGCTGTGGGGATGAGGTGGTTGTATGTTTGTTTATTGATTTTGTTGTCGTCCAGTAACGGTTTGAGTAATAGTTTGTCTTTTTTCTTTTCCTCTGTCGGGTCTTTTTTGAGTATTTCATATGTGTTTGGGTCCGTGAGCATTTCATTCATTTGTTTTTCATATTGATTAGTGTCCATGATAAGAAGGCAGAAGTGTTCGGCGAAACGGTCAACAAACGAGGTAACATCCTAAAAAACACATGTCTTAAGAAACGAACTTAAAGAATAGGAATAATTTGGTCTTGGTATTTGCACAGATCGACATTCCTTTTATCCGTAAAGCTGGAACATCCTCGGAGGAAAACACACGAAGTGCTCTTTTAGGTCGAACTGAGCTGAACAGCCACTTCAAGACTGAAGCAAAATCTTCTTAGAAAAAAGTAACAGCGCTGATTTCAGCAGGTTCGTTCACATGTAGCCTGTTGTCTGTGGGTCTGCTTCTGTACTTCAGGGCAGAAATTGGCTTGAGTGTTTTGAAGCTTGGTGGGGAATGGGGTCCGGGCCCGGGCCGTTTCTCGCTGCTGAAGAGACCAGGGGCTCCGTCAGGTTTTCCTGGGGCAGGGTTTTATTTATTTATTTATTTATTTTTAAGGGAGATTGGTATCGATAGATAGGTTGGGGAGGTTATAGCTAACTGTACATATTATCACCCACACACATTCAGAGGGTATAACATCTTTATTAATGATTTTTGCACTGCGCTGTTAAATTTATGTACTACAGTTTGTCTTATTGCTTCTTTATTATTATTATTATTATTATTATTATTATTATTATTATCACCATCCATCATTTCTCAGGAAACCGAGGCATGTGTCAATTGACTTAAGTATCTCTAGTAAACTTTATCAGTTTAATAGAAATGTGTGATTTCTGACTCCCATCTCTCTCCTTTCGGACCACAAAGACACTCTGAGCTCCATTATTATATGACAACATCCACAATCCCAGAGGACGTCCCATCTCACAAGACCATGATCATATGTCTTCCAAGTTTCTCTCTCAAACACTAACACCATTTTCTCCAACACGTCCAGGCTCCGTGGACTGCAGCAGCTCATGTGTAGGATCTGGACAGCACGTTTAGATTGACATTTAATATTGCGAGGCAAAACAAAGCGATTTTATCCCTCTCTGTGACTGTCATACCAAAGGCTGGCTGCTTCTGCGTCGGCTACATGGAGCATTAAAACATGGGATTAAATGATGTCAGGACAGCTGTTGGTGTCTATATGAACACAGATTGTTGTCGACCTGCTCAGTAAACTCCGTCGGGGTAAACAGACCCCCGCTGTAGATATTCACCGGGACTTTTGAGCTCGCCTGGCTCACTAATCATACAGACCCGACACTGTAAATCCAACAGAACCAGCTACACGGAGCGGATTCTGTGCAGCAACAGTTTGACAGGTTACTCTGTTGATAGTCTGAACACACCCACGTGTACACACGCCCACGTACACACACTCACGCTCGATGACTTACCATCTGTTTACATCTTCAAAAACCCAACAATAATGGATTGTTTTTTGAAGTCGTCTTCCAGTCAGTTCTGAATGTTCTTCTGTTGGCGGTTACCAACAGTTTGATTGTGCAGCGCTCCGTTATGTCCCCCCTCCCCCCGTCTTTGGACGCTGCAAGTCAAGTTTCGATCTGTTCCAGTTGTTTTCTATCACTCTCTCACTTTTTTTGAGGGTGAGAATGCCCAGGGTTAGACTCAGAATGCCCAGGGATATAGCCCTGAGCGATAGGGCCTAACGACACCACTACTCCTCAGGTTCCCCTGCTGAAGGTGCTGGGTTCAGTTCCCTCTGTGGCACAGCAGAAACCAGGGCTGAGGTTTCATTCACAATAAACTTCATCCTGCACATTTTACTTTAGGGGAAGCAGATGGAGGGTTTTTGTGACTTTTCTTTAATTATTTGTCAGTAGATCCATCAATAAATCCATAAATGTATCATCCAATAAATCTTTCAATTTATTACAAAGCTTATTTCAGTTCATATTTCATAATTCAACACATTTAATAAAGGATTTTTCTGAAAAGGTTTATTGAAGGATAAATTGAAAAGGAGTCTGAAGGAGGGTTTGAAAGGTTCAGGGGTTTGGGCTTCAGCTCAGACGAGTTGCCTGGCCAATCAAGCCCAGTAATATCACAGTCAGCAAACCATTTGGTACAAGTTTTGGCACCGTGGGCAGGTGCTGAGTCCTGCTGGAAAAGGAAATCAGCATCTCCATAAAGCTCGTCAGCAGACGGAAGCATGAAGAGCTGTAAAATCTCCTGGGAGACGCTGCGTTGACTTTGGACTTGAATGAAGATTACTGCTAGAACGTGTATCTCCCTGTGTTCTATATTTCTATATTCTATAATCTCCACTCATCTCCCACTGCTCAGGAATTATGAGAGAAAAGGAATTATGATAATCTGTGAACTGAAAGCAGAATAATTCTTTCTTTTGCAGTTGATGGAGACAGAAATGAGTTAGCTGGTGTTTTAATGTGAATGATGTGTAACTGTGTGTGTGTTCTGTGTTTCTGCAGCCATGTGGAGCCACGCCCTTCTGTTCACGCTGCAGGTTCTCACCGGTACGTTTTTCTTTCTCTGTAGTACCACGTACACGTTTTCTGCACAGAATCCGGACTCTGACAGTCTGTATTAACCCTCCAACCATCACTGTGCTTTCACACACACACACACACACACACACACACACACACACACACACACACACACACACACACACACACACACACACATATCTATCTGCTGATTTACACTTCTGTCATTGTCTTTACGCTAATTAAGTTTCTGTTGTTTCTTTATTGATGTTTCCTGTGACATGCTGTTGGTGTGTGTTAGCAGAACCGAACCGCTGGTTTGGGTTAATAGACGATATTTAAAGGATGGGTTTTTAGTTAATGCTTTCTTTTTCTTGTTTCTCTTTTCAGTTCCTCCCTCTGTGTTCAGTCAGCGTTCTGTAACGGCTGAACTTCATCAGGCCGCTACTCTCCACTGCGACTGGAAATGTTCTGGTTTGGTTAAATGGACCCGGTTTCATCTACCAGATCATGTTCTGGCTCAGTGTGATCAGACATCCTGCAGGTCCGAGAAGGGATTTAATATCTCCCATGATCAGTACCTGGAGGGGAAACCATATCTCACCATCGCTGCGGCTGATTACACTACGAGAGGGATATACACCTGTCAGTGTGAGGCTTCAGAGGTCTGTGACGTGCGTCTCTTCATTAAGGGTAAGTGTCCTTCTTTCACGCCTCAGACTTCTTCCAGTTGGTCCTAAAGGTGCATCAGCGCCTCGTGTCATTCTGTTAGAAGGGCTGGAACAGAACGCTGGTTGTGTGTCTAACTGTGTCTGTGTTCCTTGTTGTTCCCAGCCAGCACTGACCCGGACACATTAAGAAGGCATTTGTGTGAAAAACAGAACTTGTTGCTAAACTGCACTGGGCAGTCAGAATAGTAGTGAATCTAAAAACAATTAGGATCTCGTGAAAAAGTTCTCCCTTTTTTCATAATTTAATTAAAAATATCGAACTTTCATATATTCTATGTTCATTACATGTAAAGTGAAATATTTCAAGCCTTTTTGTTGTAATTTTGATGATTATAGCTTATAGCTCATGGAAATCAGAAATCCAGTCTCTCAGATTATTAGAATATTTCCTAAGATCAGTCAAAACAGGATTTACAATCCAGAAATGTCCCACTTCTGAAAAGTCTGTTCATTTATACACTCAGTACTCGGTTGAGGCTCCTTTACCATGAATTACTGCTTCGAAGGGGCGTGGCATGGAGGCGATCAGCCTGTGGCGCTGCTGAGGTGTTACTGAAGCCCAGGCTGCTTTGATGGCGGCCTTCAGCTCGTCTGTATTTTTGGGTCGGGTGTTTCTCATCTTCCTCTTGACAGTCGCCCATAGATTATCTCTGGGGTTCAGCTCGGGTGAGTCGGCTGGCCAATCAAGCGCAGTAATATCAACAAACCATTTGGTAGAAGTTTTGTCACTGTGGGAAGGTGCTGAGTCTTGCAGGAAAAGGAAATCAGCATCTCCATAAAGCATGTCAGCAGATGGAAGCATGAAGTGCTCTAGAATCTCCTGGTAGATGCTGCGTTGACTTTGGACTTGATAAAACCCAGTGGACCAACACCAGCAGATGACATGGCACCCCAAATCATCACAGACTGTGGAAACTTCACACTGGACTTCAAACCCCTTGGATTCTGTGCCTCTCCACTCTTCCTCCAGTTCAGTCTCTGGTTCAGGAGGGGCTTGATATGAGGAATGGGACAGATGCATCCCCTTTCCTGAAGACGTCTGTGCGTGGTGGCTCTTGATACACTGACACCAGCCTCAGTCCACTCCTTGTGAAGCTCTCCTGAGTTCTTGAATTGACTTTTCTTGATGATCCTCTCGAGGCTTTGCTCATCCCTGTTGCTTGTGCACCTTTTCCAGCCAGCCTTTTCAGCAATGACCTTCTGTGGCTTACTCTCCTTATGGAGGGAGTCGCTGACTGTCTTCTGGACAACTGTCGAGTCAGCAGTCTTCTCCATGGTTGGGGTTGTGTGGACTGAACTGAACCGAGAGATACACAGCATTTATACTGTTTTACTCAAAATTAAATGGTCTAATATTTGGAGACTTTTTTTGCACTGTAGGCCATAATTATCAAAATTAAGAGAAAAATGCCTGAAGTATTTTAGTTTACATGTAATTAGTCTAGAAAACAGTGACATTTTTAATTTCTTAAATAACTGATGGAAATAATTGAACTTTTTCACGATATTGTAATTGTTTGAGATGCATGAGTATTCCTAATATAATAAAAATAGTTGTAGCTTAATTTTCAGTGTCTAAAAGTAACACGCACAGTATTAATAATGAAGAGAGCGCCCCCTGGCTGGCCGTCCTGTGGTTCAGTACCAGTGTCGAGTTGTGTTCCTGATCATCACTCAGTGTTGTCGTGTTCTCTGTAGCAGCAGAACCCCGAGTGTGTTCTTGTCTAATCGTTGTAAAGGAATATTTCTCTTTAGCTGTGTTCCGTTGTGTTGTGCTGATGCTGTGGTGCTGTTGCGTGTGGTTTTGTGTTTATAGTTTTATTTCTGTAGTGTTCTACACCACTGGCCCGGTGTAATGTGGGCATGAACCTCAACTCCACACGCTTTCTGCTCATATTTCTAATTTCCTCCTTTCCTCTCCTTAGCTGTGGAGGTGACCCGTGTGGTTACCCCAGGTGAGCCCATCGACGTGCTCTTACCCCTCAGTGACATGGTGGAGGTGCGTTTTAGTGCGAGCGACGCTCTACACCCATCACCCCTGCAGATCTGCACCGTGGACAACGAGAGGATGGAGTGCAGTCCAGAGTACAGAGAGAGAGTGTCTCGCATCAACACGCTCCAGATTAAAGATGGGAATGCGTCCGACAGCGGGAACTACACAGTCCGGGACAGCGGGACCGATGAGACCATCGCCATCGTACAGGTCCATGTGAGAGGTGAGAGAGTAAATCAGCACTCGCGCTATAGAACTGTAAATAAATGTGATGTTTGGGAAACAGTTGTACTGAATAATGAATTCGATCCGGAGTCCAGCTTTAAACAGAAACAGACTGGGATTAAAACTGTACGAGCCGAGACACTGCGCGCAGGGGTTAAATTGGGCCGGGGCTGTCCGGGGCTGAGCCCCGGCACATAAGCTTGGAGCGGATGGCATATGATCACGCACACATCAAAAGCAACAAACCCTTTTCACGATTTTCAGTTCTGAATAATTAAATATTGTTTTATTAATCAATAAACCCATGACTTTTATGAGATAGATCATAGTTTTCCTGATAACAAGACGACCTGTCAAAGCTATTTAGAACAGAACTTGCGATCAGAGATTCTGGTTTCTGGAACACTGCGTGGGTTGCCAATTCCGCTTTTTATAAGCGACTTTGGGGTTTCTTTTTTTGTGAGCTCGCTTTAAAAAAAAATCAGAAGTCGTGGTTTGCGGGTTTTTGGGCTTGTGTTTCAGCGTTGTTACTTGTTTATAATTTTCTCCGTACACCGTCTCCCCTTTTACCTGCGTACGATCCTAATCCATCAGAGGTGCTTGAACGAACTGTCTGTGCATTTGGCGAGTTCAATTTCCATAGTCCCCAGTTATCGACAGAAATTAGCCAGGGGGAAGGGGGAGATGTCAGTTAAAGTCAGCTAGTGAACATAATCATTATCATATTTTTTATTATTAAAAACAAAATATCAAATAATACTGAAGAGGGGAAAAAATAATACTGATCTAAATATGTTGTGTTTTTATTTTTAGACAGTATGTGTTTAGCAAAATTTTTTCCCCTCTTCAGTATTATTTGATATTTTGTTTTTAATAATAAAAAATATGATAATGATTATGTTCACTGTATTGTTAATATTATTAGTGTTTTATTATTTATTGTTAATATTTAATTTAATGTTAATTTATTATTATTTATTGTTAATATTATTAGTGTATTATTAGTGTAATTATTATTGTTATTATTATGTATTCAATTATTTATTTGGCATGTGGTGCTTTTTGTATTGTCTAGAACATACATAAGATGAGCATATTATAGCAGCAAAATAGAAGCACAGTCATTTGAATGCAGCAAAACTTTTGCTGCATTCAAATGATTGTGCTTCTATTTTGCTGCTATAATATGCCCATCTTATGTATGTTCTAGACCCTGGGTGCCCACTACGTCGATCACGATCGACCGGTCGATCTCGAAGGCAGGGATAGTAGATCTCATGATTGATATGTAAATATTAATATATTTGTTATGAAATTTAAAAAAAAAAAACGTCGTGGTCATTTTTACATGTAAACAAATTCGCTTTTTCCCTGAAGCGAAATGTCAGCCAAGCGCTGCGTCAAAAAAAATGTTACATTAGGTTACCATGACAACCAGTAAAATGAAACTGCTGGTTTCAAAGATGCAGCGCCGTGATTTAGGAAACTTCCGAAACCTCGCCTCGGAGCTGGAGATGCAAGGGAGGGCGTTTGCGCAACTTAACAGTGCGCGCTACGCTGAGCAGATTGAAATTCTCCAGTCAGAGTTTGAGAAGCGATTTCAAGACTTTGCTTTGCTCGAGCCACTAGCTACATTCATGTGCCACCCATTCGGGGAAGATACTGAGGTGGATTCCCTCACCTCAAAAGTTGCGGCACTGTTTCAGCTGAACACGTCTGCCGTGCAAGACGAGATGCTGCAGTCTGACATCAAGTTGAAGTCCAGGGCGCATGGGCCGTTTTGGAATTTACTCACGGAGGCGAAGTACCCGAACATGCGGCAGTGTGCCACCTCCTTAACCGCATTGTTCGGCTCCACTTATTTGTGCGAGTCGGCCTTTTCGCATATGAAGATCATTAAGTCCAAATACCGCTCCAGTATGTCCGACGATCATCTCGAGGCCTGCTTGAGGCTCGCTACCAGCAGCTACTGTCCGGACTATGCAGCCCTCTCTGACTCCCTCCAGTGCCGATCATCATCGGATTAAGATCTGATTTAGGGCCTACATCAGTATGCTATGTATTAATGTTGTGCTGTTGCTAAGTTCCACGGTTAAAAAAAAAAATAAAAAAAATATAAAAGAAGGAAAAATGTCTTTATATAAAATTGTTGTAAATGTCAAATCTCTGTCTAGCAGGCTATACAAAAGTCAATTGATGTGAACAAAAATGTTTTGGGGTTTACAATGCCTGTCTGGATGCATTTAACTTTTTTTTCTAAACATAGCCCTTTTTTTTTTTTTTTACAGTGGGCTTGTTTCATGTTTACTTATTAGTAGTTTGTGGTTTATAAAAGTTAACAGTGATTTGAACAAAAATACGTTTAGGAGTACAAAGCTTATGCATTTAACATAATTTGAATGTAAATTTCAGTCACCTTTTTGTATGCATGTTTGCATATTATTAAACAAATTGCATATGAATGTTTATAAATCAAAACAAGTGTCATTATTGTTGTTATTATTATTATTATTAGTAGTAGTAGTAGTAGCAGTACTAGTAGTCATAGTAGGCCTAGTAGTGGTAACAACCTAGTCCGAGTAGATCATATTAACATGGTCTTTTTAAAAGTAGCTCGCGAATCAAAATATTGTGGGCACCCCTGTTCTAGACAATACAAAAAGCACCACATGCCAAATAAATAATTGAATACATAACAATAATAATAAATGCTTCCAATGTTATAGTGTTGTTTGTATTTGGTTGCATTCACTGCATGAATATATTTGATTGACAATTTGACTGACAGTGTTTTGGCATATTTAACATTTATCCTCCAAAACAAATCAACTGTTTTGGTTTAAGATTGTGCAAGCCTTCAAATTTTCTCACTGAACATTTCTCCTTCACATTTTTCACCTGTAGGCATGTGACAAGATTTAACATGATATTGCTCAACCTACCTCTGTAAAGTCAGCTAACAACTTATTAAAATGCACCAGAATTCAGCAAATAACATGTATGATAATAAAAAACTTCTGGGGGAGGACCCCCAGACCCCCCACTAATCATTTCCTTCAAACCAATGTACAACAACCTGTACAATCTGTTACATTGGCCAACCAATCTACATTCAAACTGCCATAATGTGTAGGGGGGCACTACAAGACACACATAGGCCTACAACACACAGATAAGGTGTATATCTCTGTGCAATATGATATGGTTATCAAATTAGAGGGTTATTTTCCAAAAAGTATATTGGGGCAGGGCGGCGGGGGCAGGGGCGGGTACGAGGCAGAGCCCCTCCACATAACCAATCCCAATTTAACCCCTGACTGCGTGTGTGTGTGTGTGTGTGTGTGTGTGTGTGTGTGTGTGAGTGTGAGATTGGCACGCATTACCCACCAAATGCAGGTGAATTTACTCAACCTACCAGCCACGATGGTGGATAAATAAACGTAGCATAAGGAAGAAATAATGCAGTTGTAACTGAGGTGTTTGACGTTCCACAGCACAGACTGAATCACGAGTCTGCTTGTTCCACTCGGACACTAATGAGAAGATTTGTGTCCTCGTTAAAGACAGTTAAAGACCGTCTCCTCTTTAAAGTGTCCAAGTGAAACAAGACTCGGCTTTAATGTGGCAGCTTGAGTGTAAAATGCTCACGACTGACTGACCGTTAAAGAGAATTAGCTGAGGTCGAGCAGTCTGGGCTCCCACTGCAGCAAAGTGTTCCAAACCTCCCAGGAGACGCAGGCCAAAGAAGGGAAGGTCAAACAATATTTATTTAATGAGAAGTGGAGAAAAGACGACAACAACAGGGAGTCCTGTGAATGGTTCATGATTTTAATCTGCCCAGCTCCTCAAACACAACTTCCATCAGCTCAAACAGGAACGGGGCGGGTGGGTAAAAACCCCATCTGAGTGTGTGGTAGATCTCAGACTCGAGCAGCCACAGTGGCAGGAGAGTAATAAAGTTAATTTCCAACCCTGACACGCTCGCTGTCACAGGTACGACTTTATCTGCGTCTGGGTTTTACCTCTGCAGAATGTGTTAGCTGTTGATGTAAAGTTGAGATCCTGGTTAATGGTGTTCTGAATGTTCATGTTCTCTTCACCACTACAGCGAAGAAGACGGATGATGAAACCTCGCCTCCAGTGAAAGGTGCGTGTTCATCACAAGCTGTTTAGATTCCCTGATGGATAGGTGAGCTCGAGTTAATGACCTTGTGATTGGACTTGTTTGTGAGAGGTGTGTGTTCTGTGTTCAGGTGAACATGTGTACAGCAGCTGGACTGTCGGACTCGTGTTCTGTGTGGGTTTGGTGACTGGCGTTCTCCTGCGTCAGTTTGTCTGGCCGTGGATACTTACAGGCTGGAGTCGTGTCAAGAAACAAGGGGCAAAGAGTCCAGAGTGTGACCACCGTCCTCTGGGGAAGGACCACAACCGTCCTCTGGGGAAGGACCCCGATCCTCCTGAAACCACCTCGCTGAAGTCTGTATGAAGTCTCTAAAGGAAAGGGGTGCGCGTGTGTGTGTGTGTGTGTGTTAAACCTTTTGCAGCAGTGTGTCGGAGTCGTGAACATATGCACAAGTGTTGACTCATTGCACACTGAACCCACCACGGGAAGTGCTGACTAGAGGGTCAGTGGGAAGATCAGAGGAGGAGCCGATCCTGTGGGTTTCTGAAATGTGGCTTTATTTTAAGATGAGGCCGGAGTCACTCACAATCATGACACTGAATTACACGAGTAACCCTGGTTTTGTATCAAGGAAAAGTAGCACAAAACACTTCAGATTGTATAAAACCCCGGGAGGAGGCTCCTCACCTGGCAGCATGCATTAATCATCCAGGAAACATGAGAAGGTTCACATCCCTTCACTCACAGGGTTGGTGTGGTTGAGTTTGAGAGCCGGTTCCGTTTGCTCTTTGAATGTCCTGATGTTTTCTCTGAATCACTCGACTCCGTTTTCTTTTTTCGTGCCTTGAATTTCCAGTTCTGACCTCACGCCATAGAAATGCTCTGAATCCAGAATTAATAAGCAACTTCAGCCCCAGCCTACTGAGTGTTAGATTTAAAGCTGCAGTAAGTAACCTGTGTAAAGTGTCATTTTTCTCATATTTGCTTAAACGGTCACTGTTCTGAAGAACAGGACAGGAGCGAGATAATCTGTGGGGGAAAAACTCCACCTCATGTGCCTAATGCCACCATGCCTGAACGAAACAACCAATCAGAACAAAGAGGAGTGTCTGATGGTGTCAGTCGCTGCTCATGAACCGTCTGGAAGTTGAACTCCTCCTTCAGGTTTTCAGAAATGCTTATTAAAGGCCTCTACTCTGATTTATTTCCCCTTCATTTCACTTTGGTTTATTTTTAGAACTTCAGGAAGAGTAGGGGGCATCGTACCGTATCTCCTGCTGCTGATTTGACCAACTTCCAGAATTTTCTCGGGTCATTTGGATTTTGATCTATTAAATTAAAGTGATGCTCACTTTTTGTGCTTTTTATCAGCCGAGTGCATCTGTTTCTTAATACCCGATAATCTACCCAGTGTTTAGCTTCATTAGTTCTCTTAGCTTTGCTCCACGCATTCTCCTGCTGTCTGATAGCAGATGCTCTGAACCATGGGTTATCTTTACCGCTAACTCTAAACCTTCTCTTTGGTACATGCGTATTAATTAGGGACAGGAACGAGGTTTTCAAAAATTCCATCCCAACTCAACATCCCCCATCTCGCAGACAAAGTTTAAGTCACTATGGAATACATCATGCAGGAAAGCCTGCTCATTAAAACATTTGTAGTTCCTGTTAAAAATAAATCAAGGTTTAGTTTGGGGAACTTTTACGGCTTCTAACACAGGCAACTGTACAACGATCACTGACCTCGTTCGAGAATATTCCAACAGCAGAATATTTATGTGGAGCTTTTGTGAGAGTGACGTCGAGTAAGGTAGACTTGTCCAAGCGTTTCGGATTTAATCGTGTGGGAGAATGTAGGAGTTGCATCAGATATCGAGTGTCACAAATGTCCTTAAGTGCTCTTGAGGAGGTGGATAATCAGTCCCAGTTTAAGTCTCCCAGTATAACTACTGTAACCGTGAGCAACTGAAACAAACCGAGACAAACACGTCTCTGTCCCCCACTGCAACTCTCACCCCGGCAGGCCCTCAGTCACACAGCCGAGACCTCGCTGTAATCCAACGGGATGGGGCAAAAGGCTCGACCTCCGAATACAGCATGCAAACAGATGTTGGGGAAGTGTGTGTGTGTGTGTGTGTGTGTACACTGCTTTTAAAACTGTGTGCGCGCGCAAACAGACCAGAGCAGCTTCTAATGAATGGACCTCAACCACAACACTCTCACTTAAGACAAAGAAGAAACCTTTATTTGTCACATGCACACTTCAAGCACAGTGAGACTCATCCTCTGCATTTAACCCATCTGAAGCAGTGAACACACACACACACACCCAGAGCAGCGGGCAGCCGCACTACAGCACCCGGGGAGCAGTCAGGGGTTCAGTACCTCGCTTAAGGGCACCTCAGCCCAAGGCCGCCCCACGTTAACCTAACTGCATGTCTTTGGAGGAAACCGGAGCACCCGGAGGAAACCCACGCAGACACGGGGAGAACATGCAAACTCCACACAGAAAGGCCCTTGCCGGCCACGGGGCTCAAACCCAGAACCTTCTTGCTGTGAGGCGACAGCGCTAACCACTACACCACCGAGCCACTTAGCAACACTGATGGCTAGAAACTGGTACAAAGCTATACTCATGTCCACTTTATTAGGAACACCTCATTCGTGCAGTTATCCAGTCAACCAACCACGTAGATCCAGCTCAGGAGCTTCAGTTAATGTTCACCTCAAACATCAGAATGATGAAACTTTAACCATGACATGGTTGTCGGTACCAGATGGACTGGTTTGAGTTTTTTCAGAAACTGCTGATCTCCTGAGATTTTCACACACATCAGTCTTTAGAGTTCCACGGAACGGAGTAAAAACAGAAAACGCATCCTGTGAGCCGAGGGTTGGCATTTAGCAGATGCTCTTATCCAGAACGACCTACTAGAGGACCCTGACACACCCACAGGGAGCAGGTGGGGGTTCGGTGCCTTACTCTAGGGCACTTCAGCCATTCCTGCTGGTCCAGGGAATCGAACCAGAGACCTTTAGTTCCAAAAAAACCAACAACATTGGGCCATGGCTTCCCTGTGTAAACTCTAGAGACGGTTATGTGTGAAAAATCCCAGGAGCTCAGCAGTTGTTTAAACACGCAAACCAGCCACCATGCGCACAAACCATGTTCAGGTGTTCCTAATATAGTGGACAGTGAATGTAGTTTCTTACTAGTGCCCTCAGAGTAGTGGGGGGGGGCTGCTGTGGGCCTGCAGGTCGTCATAGACACAGCAACAGCTAGCTTTAAAAAGTGTTCATGCTCCAGACAACCACAAGCACATCATCATTAAACATCTGATTGGTGGTTTTGTTTTGGGTGTGGTGGATTCCTGCAAATGAAGAGTGGCACAGTGGTCATCACTGTCGCCTCACAGCAAGAAGGTCCGGGTTCGAGCCCCGTGGCCGGCGAGGGCCTTTCTGTGTGGAGTTTGCATGTTCTCCCCGTGTCCGCGTGGGTTTCCTCCGGGTGCTCCGGTTTCCCCCACAGTCCAAAGACATGCAGGTTAGGTTAACTGGTGACTCTAAATTGAGCGTAGGTGTGAATGTGAGTGTGAATGGTTGTCTGTGTCTATGTGTCAGCCCTGTGATGACCTGGCGACTTGTCCAGGGTGAACCCCGCCTTTCACCCGTAGTCAGCTGGGATAGGCTCCAGCTCGCCTGCGACCCTGGAGAACAGGATAAAGCGGCTACAGATGATGAGATGAGAACTTGGAGTGTGACTTTGATGCTTTTTCTTATCGTTGTAAAACTGAAAGTAATAATAATAATAATGGAAAATAACTAGCTGGAGCTTAAACATTGAAGTCTGCTTCTTATCATGTAACGATACAAAAACAAGTGCTTTTTGAAGATATTTCTTTATTGGGGTGCGTTGTGTTCCCAGTAGAATGTTAGATTTTGTGCACAGTTCCAGTTTCCCATGTGTAATAGGAATGTCCTTTATATTCGTAGCAGTGCGGACTGCACTATTGTCTTCACACACACTGAGTGAATCTGATCTGTACTCTGCTCGTCTCCTGGTCACCAGTAACTTGAAGGGTTCAGTGAAAAGGTGTTGAGTGTTAATCCCAACTCTTAATGTATTTTATGATGCTGTAGTTTTAAACCCCATTTCTTAAGTTATTAAGAGCACAAATTGTTGATGACTTTTACAGGATCTGAACTTTGCACTGCTTTTAATTTAACTTCTGAATGAAGAGATTAAAACTCAGGGTTGCCAGATTTTGGCAGATAGCTCGGGGAACCATGTACAGTGGACTACAGCATCCTCCCATCAGGACTCTTTACCGCATTGTGTTACCGATCCGGTAGCTTTGGGAGTATTTTAAATCACTCTAGTCATTATCTTTGCTTTATTTTTCACTTGGAAAAAAAAAGTTAAACTGTACTGTATAAATTTATTTTCCAGCTGAGTAAACTTGAGAAATAAAGCCATGAGAAATCTGTTTATTCACTGTGTTCAATTAAATTCTTTTATTGATAGTATTTTTAACAGTAGACACTGTCACAGAGCAGCTTTACACAAACCCACATTTAGATTTATCTGTGATGAGCAAACCAGAGGTGGCTGTGGTGGTGGTGGTGATAAAATATTGAGAGATGCATTACACCAAGTCTCAAGACATTTATAAAATAATTGTAGAATTAACTAAAAGTTGTACGAGTTCTAATCCGTAGGCTTTGTGAAAGAGGAAAGTCTTTAGTCGAGATTTAAATGCTTCAAGTTCAAGTTTCAGATTTATTATCCTTTAAAAAAGGAAATTTGGTGTGCAGCAGGTATTCAGAGAACATGAGTGAAGAAGACGTGGACATGGACCACACAGACCCATTCATAAATATATTTACACACAAGCACGTTACTCAAATGGATATACCCACCAGCCCACCCGAGCCACTTCAGGCGTAGTGGCTTGTTTAAGATGGAAGACCGTTCCATCGCTTTGGAGCTGCGGCACTAAACGCTTTGCCACTGTATGTGGAAAGTCTAGTTTTGGGAATTAAGTTATTACTCGATGCAGACCGTAGAGCACGTGCTGGATTGTATTCATGGAGAAGATCCATGATGTAATCAGGAGCAATGCTATTTATAACTTTGCATGTTGTGAACAAGATTTTATATAAAATTCTTTCTTCTAGCGGCAGCCAGTGAAGCTCTCTTCAGACTGGTGTAATGTGTTGGGAATTGTTGGTTCTTGAGATGATTGGTTCAGGCCGCTGTGTTCTGTAGACGCTGTAGTTTCTTGATGTCTGTTGCTGGGAGGCCGAAGAGAACGGCATTGCAGGACTCCACTTTCGATGAAGTAAACGTTCACATTCATGATCAGAAAGATATTTTCTGATTCTCCCAGTGGTCATTAGGGACTGGGACTCTGACTGGCATACTGTACTGACACGGGTCTTAAACATTTAGATGATGGTCGAGTGTGATACCAAGGTCTCTCACCTCCAAAGTGGGTTTGATCTTTAGATTACCAATTGTCAGAAATTCTACATTGGTGGGTGAATTAGAGAACTGGGAGGTAAACTGAATAACTTCAGTCTTCGACGGATTACAAACCAACATGTTTTACTTCATCCATTCCATAACCTCTCACAAAGTTGGAGTTTATTGATACCATCATGCTGTTGGCTGCACTTGAAGGATCTATACGATTGAGAGTCGTCAGCATAAAACATCACATTCGAGGAGTGTGCGGTGATGACGTCTTCAAGCGGTGACCGGTACAAGGAGAAAAGGAGAGACCCCAAAACAGAACCTTGCGGTTATATCGTTGATCACATGTATGAGGGTCGTCTCAGTGCTGTGAAATTTACAGTAGGCAGGTTGTATTTTGGTGTAAAGTTGGTTGGTGTTAAGATATTCATTCAACTGGATAGCCACTATTCTTTCTAACACCTTAGAAATAAAAGGCAGGTCAGAGACTGGGCGATAACTTGAAGTCTTCTTGGTCGAGGGTCGTCTTCTTTATGGACGTAAGTACGAGGGAGTTCTTCAAGTTTGCTGGGAAAATTCCTTGCATCAGAGAAGTGTCCATCATGGTTGTAATATGAGGAAGAGGCTCATCAATAGAGACTTTCAGGATCGATGTGGGAATGGGATCCAAAGAACAAGACTTCATTGAGGATGACGACAATTTTCTTGACGAGAGGAAGAAACATGTTGAAAACTTTGGAGGCTAGTGGGGCATGTAGAAGTAATACCAAAGTAATTTGGTATTGCTGTGGTGAGGAAATCCTCCCTTAGCTACAGGCACACCTCAGCTCGCCATGCTTTGTGATGGGTTATCGATGAAAATGGGGAGTTTTGGTGGCAACACATGGTGAGATACAGATGACCTAAAAGTTGTGGTTACACAGCAGGTGAACACTTGGCTGTCGCACCTTCACACGCTCGAGCCTGGTGCAGCTCGAGTGGCCACGGTCGCTCACGGAGTGCATTGTGCGCACTCTTGAGACCCAGGCGTTATGACAGTGTTTCTCAACCACTTGGCCAAGTGCCAGCTAGTGGGCCACAAAGTTTTTTCAAGTTGAGCCTCATTTTTAGTCGGGTACAATGGCTGGGCTGCATCTGACATCACGTCCTCCTCATCAGATATATGACACATGAAGTGGTGGTCAGCTGAACTCACTGTTCACAAAGCGTTACTATCACTGCGGCTCCTTGCTCGTCGTTAAAATGCTCTACGCTTGTATTGTTTTGCGCTGCTCGAATCAAACAAACCGTGAAACTGATAAAAGTTTCTTTTGGATTCCCCGTGAAGTGATAAAAAAGGAAAGAGCAAAGGATTTGATCAAAAGACGGTGAGAAAGGTGGGTCTTGAACCTTTCGCTGTGACGGAAGGGAGCCGAGTTGAAGAACACTCGAGTCTGCAGCAGTCGCTTCGGGAAAGGTTTGTAAATTCCTCGGATTTATTTCGTTTGGATTCACAAATCACTTTTCTCACCATTTTCTGTTATTCTGTGATGTTTTGAAGTTCAGGAGACGCTTCAGTCCTCAGACGTGTTTTTGTTTACTCTTTGATCGTGGTCTCCATATTGTAAACTAGCGCGTATGTTTTCACTTTATTTATCAGGATGTCTGAGTGCAGGGGCGCAGATAGGATTTTTGACCTGGGGGTGACTGAGCTGTCAGCAAATTTTTCCATTTTGTGTAAATGTATATATATATATATATATATATATATATATATATATATATATATATATATATATATATATACTGTATGTACTGAAGCTTCAATATACATTAGAATTGTGAGTTTTCTAACTGAATGAACATTGGTAGACAAAGGCCTACCTGGTCAACACTAGCCATACATGATCAAATTGTTATGTGTCTGGTTTGTTAATCACGCTCCAAAACTTCATGTCTTCTGCATGTTTTATTTAAACATTTGCTGATCTCAGCAGGATGAAGAATCTCATCACAAAAACTTTAACTGTAACTTCTAACAAAAAGGGAATGTCCAAAATTAATAACAAAACAAATTGAAATGATTCACACTCGTGCCTTCAGGTAAGTGCAAATGCCTTCTTATTATTGTCAGACTAGCTACTCAACATTATAAAGAGAATATCTGCCACATCTGGGAAAGTTAACAGGCAATATGATACTTACATTGCTCGGTTTTTGAAAAAAACGCTGCAATTGTTTTTTGTTTTTTCATTGTTGACCCCACCAGGGATTGCCTGCAGGCCAGGAGGACAATGTTAACATCTTGAATCTCATAATTTCAGTTAACAGTTGCTGCTTACTAAAATAACATTATACATAAAAATAACAACATTAAAAGATATTCACCTACAGCCTAGAATGCTGTTATTTTACATTTAGCCTCCTTCAGGTAAGTCCAAATTCCTCCTTATTATTATCAGACTAGCTACTCAACATTACAAAACAAGTATTTGTCACATCTGGGAAAGGCAACAGGCAGAGGATATTTACATCTTTTGGTTTTTGAAACAAACGCTGTGATTTTGTTCCCTCTTCTCTGGCTTAATGTGGCAGAAAGATCACCAGCTCGGTCATTAGACAGTTGTTTATGATCATTATGGTTACCGCGACAGGCAAAGTCCCCAGCTGCCCTTAGGACCCCGGGGTCGAGATGGTGCGTTACATTTACATTGGAAGTCGGAACTTGGAGCTCCGAGCAACATAACCTCAGAACTGAGCGCTTCCCAGTTTAAAAACTGGGACATCATGGAACATGGAATTTTAAAAAAAAATGGCCAGTTAATGAAATGAAACGAAAACCCCAGCGTTTATGCTGGGAGATGCTGGATTTCAATGCTTTTCCGACTTCAAACTTCCAACTTACGAGTACAACTGAACGCACCATTAGTCACAGCAGAAACACTGTTGCGATCAAATGGATGAGCTGTGCAGTGTTATTAACCCAGAATTACGTGGAAAATTGAACACCTTGCTTTCCCAACTCTGCAAGGATCTGCTCCAGCCTTTCCCCTTCTTGAATCGGTGCAATGTGGATTGATCACTGACAAGGCTCCACAGAAACACAAAAGCAGAGCTCACTAGTTATCAGCACGAAACTGCTTCCCCGGCCGTGCGGTTACAGCGAGCCGTGATCACGTCTCTGTCCTGTTTCACCAATCCCCAGGTCTTTAACCCTTTGATGCAAAACATACGCACACCCCTTCTAATGCACAACATGGGTCAACAATGACCCGCATTCATTTTCCAGGTTATTTCATGCTGACTGAGATTTTCTTTGCTCTATCTTTTGAAATCAATTTATTTTATGATTGAATATTCCAAGTATTCTTTAAATATCTTGTTTTTAATTACCACAAATCATTAATTTAATTTTTTCTTTCCTACTTTATGAACAAAAATACTTTTTATATTACTACACATGGGTCATCCAAGTGTAAGATACTGAAAGTCGGTGAATACAACGGATGCACAGTTCACGACTTTGTGTGTAGTACCGTTGTACAACTGAAGAACAAGTCAAGATCAACCCCATATGTATTACTTTCTTAGACTGCTAGTGCCGGGCGGCACGGTGGTGTAGTGGTTAGCGGTGTCGCCTCACAGCAAGAAGGTCCGGGTTCAAGCCCCGTGGCCGACGAGGGCCTTTCTGTGCGGAGTTTGCATGTTCTCCCCGTGTCCGCATGGGTTTCCTCCGGGTGCTCCGGTTTCCCCCACAGTCCAAAGACATGCAGGTTAGGTTAACTGGTGACTCTAAATTGAGCGTAGGTGTGAATGTGAGTGTGAATGGTTGTCTGTGTCTGTGTCAGCCCTGTGATGACCTGGCGACTTGTCCAGG
>NC_083592.1:1293872-1308872 GCF_027579695.1 Neoarius graeffei | reverse complement strand
ACACCATACACACACTATACACACACCCACTATACACACACTATATATATATATATATATATATATATATATATATATATATATATACACACACACACACTATACAAACCATATACACACACACACCATACACTCAAACCATACACACACTATACACACCATATACACGCACACTATACACACCATATACACACACACACCATACACTCACACACACACTATACACACCATATACACACACACTATATACACACACACACACACACACCATATACACACACAGTACACACACACACACACCATACACTCACACACCATACACTCACACACACACTATACACACCATATACACACACACTGTACACACACACTATACACACACACTATACACACACACACACACACACCATATACACACTCTATACACACTGTACACACCATATACACACACACACTATACACACCATGTACACACACACACACACGTGCACACACACTATACACACCATAGACACACACACTACACACAATACATACACTATACACACACACCATATACACACACACTATACACACACTCTACACACACACTATACACACACACACACTATACACACACCATATACACACATTATACACACTATACACACACACAATACACACACTATATATATATACACACACACAACATACACACACACTATACACACCATATACACACACACTCTATACACACACTATATACACATACACACACACACACACACAGTATACACACACTATATACACACTACACACACACACACAATACACACACTACACACTATACACACATACACACACCACACACACACCATATACACACACACAACTATACACACACTATATATATATACACACACACACACACACACCATATACACACTATACACACACACCACATACACCATACACACACTATGCACACACTATACACATACACTATACACAGACACACACTATACACACCATATACACACACTACACACACACACACCATATACACACACACACACACACACACTATACACACACACACTATACACACCATATACACTATACACACCATATACACACACACTATACACACACACACACACACCATATACACACTCTATACACACACTCTATACACACACACACACACACACACACACACACACACCATATACACACTATATATACACACAATACACACACACTCTATACACACACACTCTATACACACCCACACACACTATATACACCATATACACACACACTCTATACACATACATACACACACACTATATATACACACACACACTATATACACATTATACACACTACACACACACACTATACACACACACCATACACACACTACACACTATACACACACACACACACACACTATATACACACACACACAACTATACACACATACACTATATACACACACACCATATATACACACACTATACACAGACACACACTATACACACACACTATACACACACACTATACACATACACACACTATACACACACACACACACTATACACGTACACACCCACTATACACACACACACTATACACACCATATTCACTATACACACCGTATACACACACACACACTCTATACACACACACTATATACACACTATACACACTACACACACACACACACTATATACACACACCACATACACGCACACACTATACACACATACACACACACACAACTATACACACATACACTATATACACACACACACACACAACTATACACACACCATACACACACTATACACACACACCACATACACCATACACACACTATGCACACACACTATACACTCACTACACACACACACACACACTATATACACACTATACACACTACACACACTATACACACACCATACACACTATATACACACACACACTATATACACACACCACATACACGCACACCACATACACGCACACAATATATACACACATACACTATACACACACACACACTATACACCATACACACACTATACACACACTACACACACACTATACACACACCATATAAACACACACTACACAGATACACCATACACACACACACCATACACACACTATACAGACACACAATACACGCACACACACACACTAGGGTTGTGCCAATGGACGATATCATCGTCCATCGTCATTTATGACCCACCATCGTGATGGATAGTAACCATCGCGATGCCACGCCCCTTTTTTGTCAGAAACATGCACTGACCTTCTTTAGGCCTGTTGACCTAAAAATTTAGCAGGATTGCACGGTAAATGATCAAATCACGAATATAACTAATATGCATTAGAGTTTAAGTAGTCAGACATGACAATTAAAATACTGTGTGGCTACAAATAGGACTAATTAGCCTATTATAATCTCATCTCATCTCATTATCTGTAGCCGCTTAATCCTTCTACAGGGTCGCAGGCGAGCTGGATCCTATCCCAGCTGACTACGGGCGAAAGGCGGGGTACACCCTGGACAAGTCGCCAGGTCATCACAGGGCTGACACATAGACACAGACAACCATTCACACTCACATTCACACCTACGGTCAATTTAGAGTCACCAGTTAACCTAACCTGCATGTCTTTGGACTGTGGGGGAAACCGGAGCACCCGGAGGAAACCCACGCGGACACGGGGAGAACATGCAAACTCCGCACAGAAAGGCCCTCGCCGGCCCCGGGGCTTGAACCCAGGACCTTCTTGCTGTGAGGCGACAGCGCTAACCACTACACCACCGTGCCGCCGCCTATTATTATATTATTTATTATTATTATTCTATTATTAATAGGCTATTATTATTTATATCTTGAGGCTAGGGTTACCCTAACCATTTATTCACAAAACATACATCATACGTGCCAGAATGATTCTGGTACTAGGGTTGTGCCGATGGACGATATCATCGTCCATCGTCATTTATGACCCACCATCGCGATGGATAGTAACCATCGCGATACCACGCCCCTTTTTTTGTCAGAAACATGCACTGACCTTCTTTAGGCCTGTTGACCTAAAAATTTAGCAGGATTGCACGGTAAATGATCAAATCACGAATATAACTAATATGCATTAGAGTTTAAGTAGTCAGACATGACAATTAAAATACTGTGTGGCTACAAATAGGACTAATTAGGCTATTATTATTTATTATTATTATTCTATTATTAATAGGCTATTAATATTTATATCTTTAGGCTATAGCTTGCCTTCGTTTTTTTTCTACATGTCTGTATTAATGTTAAATATTTGAGCAAATAGAATAAGCCTGGTCGTAGTGCGTCGGGAAACATGCTCATTGTCAACTGTATGACGTTCAACTTCAGCGAAAGCATTAACTTTGCAGTGCAAAGGCTATAAAATGAATAGGCACGAAGGTGTTTCTGTAAACACGTTTATTAAAAGTTGAACAACAAATCAAGGTCAAGATAACGGAAGGTATACTGCACGAAATGCTGCTCCAACGACAGAACTTTTAAATGGCTATGCCATTTTTACTGCAAAAGCTTTAAAAGAAATCGTCATGCAGTTCACTATGATATCACAGCAGAACAATAAAGAACCAGAGAACATGGGTATAAGAGCAAGCAAAATAATAAAACAAACAGAAAACATGGCTTCCCGAAATGCGCAAAAAATGTAATAACTTAAAAGGTTAAGAGGGCCGTGTATTCCAACATGTTTAAATTTCAATGTTTCTGGCCAAAAAAACTAACATGTTAACCTTCTCTGGCTTTAATAAGCTGCGGATTGGGGTGACTACACTACCCGCGGTGCTGAAAACTCTTTCTGACGGCGTGCTGGTAGCGCATATGCACAGATATTTTCTTGAGATGTTTGCCATTAACGGAAACCTGCACTGATTATTTTTCCACCATATCAGTGGATCCTCTTCCCCATCGATTGCACTTTCCTGCAGGTAGATGGCCATTTCTGCTTCAGCTCTTTGCTCGTCAGTGAGCGTGGATTCTCTGGCTCCCCTCTTCCCTAAAAGGCTCCCCAAAGACGCCTTCTTTTTTTTGGGCACTGCCGCGGCGCTTTCTCCCGTTTCCTCTTCTCCGCCTTGTGCCAGGCCGGGTGTTGCACTTGAATGAATGATTTCTGCCACGACCTCTTCAATCAGCTCACATTTTGTACAGCGAAGTGCTTGGGGGCTCATGTGGTCGCCTCTGTACCTGGGGTCAAGCAGTGTGGCTTTACGCAGCATCCTCTGAATGGTGTCATCATATCTGCGTTCCATCTGCTCCAGGACAACACGCTTCAGGTTGGCTGTCAATTCGGAATCATCATCACATTTCTCCAGCACACTTTCTAAATGGCCCAGCATGGGTACCAGGGAGGACACCGTTATGTAGTTTTCCCCAGAAAGAATATCTGTGAAATCCGCCACTGGCTTCAGCGCCTTGTTCACCGATTCTAGAACACTTATGTCCTGCCATGTCAGCTGGGGCAGTGGGCGGCGGCTTTTGTCTTCAGCAAGCACACGTTTGATGGCTTGTGCTTACTCCAGTATTCTTTCCACCATTTGCTGTTTTGAGCCCCATCGCGTGGCACAATCCTGTCAGTAAAGACACAGGCCTAGTTATCCACTTTAAGTTAGCCTAATGTCAATAAGCTGCACATTAAATGATAAAATAATCTAGCCTATATTTGGCCCTGAATATGCTAATGATTTAAAAAGCTATATAATAATTTAAATACTATTTAGTTGTTAGAACTGTTTAAAATATTACCGTGATCAATGAATGCTCAGGGAGGTTCATTTCCACCTGCGCTTTCCGAAGCTCATTTCGCCGTAGCCAGCTGTGGGAAAAGGCAGCGTTGACAGCTCGGCAAACTCCAAAAGCGCGGTCTGTGCTCGCCTTCTGTTGCGCCAGGGAGTTGTTAATGGCCAGGTTCAGGTTGTGGCCAAAGCAACTCAGCCATTGCCATTTCAACTGCCGGATGGCAGCGACGATATTCGCCCCATTGTCAGTGGTTATGCAGGCGATCCTTTTCTCCTGTATGTTCCACTCCATGATCGTGCTGCGCAGAGCATCCTCCAAATTGTCCGCCGAATGCGTCTCTGGCATGAAGCTGGTCTGTAGACATTTGGACTGCATTCTCCACTCTTGGTTGACATAATGTGCGGTCACTGACATGTATGGCATCATGTTGCAGCTGGACCACATGTCAGTTGTCAAGGCCAAATATTCCACCTGGCCCAGCTCGGTTGCAATGCCACTTCTTATCTCATTGAAAAGATTGGGTACAGCCGTATTAGAAAAATATTTGCGACCTGGCAACTCCTACTGCCTGTCAAACGTGTGTAGCATGGCCCTGAAAGTGGGCTTCTCCACCGTGTTGAACGATACCATTTCTTTGGCCAGGTAGCGAGTCACAACACCTGTCAGCTCCCTCCACCTGTCACTGTCAGTTTTATATTTAGTGCTTTTCGCAAACATCCCAGATATGGTCGGTTGCGCTTTTTTGCAAGGCCCTGTACGCACGGACACGTTGAGGGTCGCATATTGTTCAGGATGGTGAACACGCAGGTGATCGCGCAAATTTGTTGTCTGTCCATCTTTGACACGGACCACAGATGCGCAAATCTTGCAGACACATTTGTTTATGTCCTTTGGTTGCCCACGCTCATCTGGTTCAAAACCAAAGCAATTCCAAATAGGCGAAGTCGTGCCCTTCTTTCCAACCAACTTCTGCGTCATAGTAGGCTGCCAGCTGTTCAAATGAAATGAAACGAGCCTTTCTAATGAAATTGGACGCTTTTAATCGTTAACATTAAAATTTCAAGCAGAATGGAACGACAGCTTTTTATCACGCGCAGCGCGCCAAAGCCCAGGAAGAGTATGGATTATGTAAAGTATATACCGTATTTTTCGGACTATAAGTCGCACTTTTTTTCATGGTTCGGCTGGCCATGCGACTTATACTCCGGTGCGACGTATATATGTTTTTTTCGTCTTCATAATGCATTTTTTGGCTGATGCAAACTCCGGAGCGATGTGTAGTCCGGAAATACGGTAGTTTTTAAAATGTATTACCATTAAATTATCGTTATTAGTAGATTATTATTTTTATGTAGGCCTAATTATTTATTTAGTGTTACAATTAAGTAAATAAATATATAGTATGGGATAGTGACATTCTCAGCGCACGGGCCATTCAAATGCAATGGAAGTTTTTTTTTCCCCTTATACGTTAAAGCCTGGGAAGTCCGTAGTATCAATACCAAGTAGCTTATATACTACTGTTATTTTATAATTATTAATTATGTTTTTATATAGTATTAAATTTGGTCATGAATTCTGCAAATCACTCAAACCCCCCCCCCCCATCCTCTGACAATATCATCGTCCATCGCATCGTTTCACTGTAAACATCGTCATCTGCCAATTAAGGAGACATCGCCCAACCCTAACACACACGCACTATACACACGTGCGCGCGCACACACACCACACACACTATACACACACACGCACACACAATACACACACCATATACACACACACTATACACACACACACACACACCATATACACACACACACCATATACACACTACACACACACACACACACACACACAATATATATATACACATCACATACACACACACCACATACACACCACATAGACGCACACACACCCCAAATACACACACACACCATATACACACTACACACACACACACACACACAATATATATATACACATCACATACACACACACCACATACACACCACATAGACGCACACACACCCCAAATACACACACACACCATATACGCCATATACACCATATACACACCCACACACACACCATATACGCATACACATACATACACGCTATACACATACCATATATACACACACACCATATACATGCATACACACACACACACACACACACACACACACATATATATATATACGGTCTGTGTGTGTGTTCTGTAGCTCAGACATTAGAATTCTCTATAAACTCCATCACTGAAACACTGTCTGTGTGTCCCAGTTCACACTCACTGCACACTCACTCCCTCCCTCACTTCATACTCACTCACTTCATTCTCACTGCACACTCCCTCACTGCACACTCACTCCCTCCCTCACTTCATACTCACTCACTTCATTCTCACTGCACACTCCCTCACTGCACACTCCCTCCCTCCCTCACTTCATACTCACTCACTTCATTCTCACTGCACACTCCCTCACTGCACACTCACTCACTCCCTCACTGCACACTCACTCACTTCATTCTCACTGCACACTCCCTCACTGCACACTCACTCACTCCCTCACTTCATACTCACTCACTTCATTCTCACTGCACACTCCCTCACTGCACACTCACTCACTCCCTCACTTCATACTCACTCACTTCATTCTCACTGCACACTCCCTCACTGCACACTCACTCCCTCCCTCACTTCATACTCACTCACTTCATTCTCACTGCACACTCCCTCACTGCACACTCACTCCCTCCCTCACTTCATACTCACTCACTTCATTCTCACTGCACACTCCCTCACTGCACACTCACTCACTCCCTCACTTCATACTCACTCACTTCATTCTCACTGCACACTCCCTCACTGCACACTCACTCACTCCCTCACTGCACACTCACTCACTTCATTCTCACTGCACACTCCCTCACTGCACACTCACTCACTCCCTCACTGCACACTCACTCACTTCATTCTCACTGCACACTCCCTCACTGCACACTCACTCCCTCCCTCACTTCATACTCACTCACTTCATTCTCACTGCACACTCCCTCACTGCACACTCACTCACTCCCTCACTTCATACTCACTCACTTCATTCTCACTGCACACTCCCTCACTGCACACTCACTCACTCCCTCACTTCATACTCACTCACTTCATTCTCACTGCACACTCCCTCACTGCACACTCACTCACTCCCTCACTTCATACTCACTCACTTCATTCTCACTGCACACTCCCTCACTGCACACTCACTCACTCCCTCACTGCACACTCACTCACTTCATTCTCACTGCACACTCCCTCACTGCACACTCACTCCCTCCCTCACTTCATACTCACTCACTTCATTCTCACTGCACACTCCCTCACTGCACACTCACTCACTCCCTCACTTCATACTCACTCACTTCATTCTCACTGCACACTCCCTCACTGCACACTCACTCACTCCCTCACTTCATACTCTCACTTCATTCTCACTGCACACTCCCTCACTGCACACTCACTCACTCCCTCACTTCATACTCACTCACTTCATTCTCACTGCACACTCACTCACTCCCTCACTGCACACTCACTCACTCCCTCACTGCACACTCACTCACTTCATTCTCACTGCACACTCCCTCACTGCACACTCCCTCCCTCCCTCACTTCATACTCACTCACTTCATTCTCACTGCACACTCCCTCACTGCACACTCACTCACTCCCTCACTTCATACTCACTCACTTCATTCTCACTGCACACTCCCTCACTGCACACTCACTCACTCCCTCACTGCACACTCACTCACTTCATTCTCACTGCACACTCCCTCACTGCACACTCACTCACTCCCTCACTTCATACTCACTCACTTCATTCTCACTGCACACTCCCTCACTGCACACTCACTCCCTCACTGCACACTCACTCCCTCCATTCTCACTGCACACTCACCCACCCACACTCACTGCACACTCACCCACTACTCACTCATCCACTTCACTCACTGCACACTCACTCCCTCACTCTCCCTCACTATCCACTCACTGCACACTCCCCCACTGCACACTCACTGTACGCTCACTCACTCACTCACTCACTCACTCACTCACTCACTCACTCACTCACTCACTGCACACCCACTCACTTACTTCATACTCATTCACTCACTCACTCACTCACTCACTCACTCACTCACTTCACACTCACTCATCCACTCACTGCACACTCACCCACTCACTGTACACTCACTCACTCACTCACCCACTTCACACTCACTGCACACCCATTCACTATACGCTCACTCACTCACTTATTGTGTACAGTGAGCGTACTCACGAGCGTACTCACGAGCATACTCACTCACTCACTTCACACTTACTGCACACTCACCCACTTCATACTCGCTGCACACTCACTCACTTCACACTTACTGCACACTCATCCACTTCATATTCGCTGCACACTCACTCACTCACTCACTCACTCACCCACTTCACTCACTGCACACCCACTCACTGTACGCTCGCTCGCTCACTGCACACTCACTCACTACTCCCCCACTGCGCACTCAACCCACTTCACACTCACTCACTGCACGCTCGCTCGCTCGCTCACTCACTCCCACTGCAAACTCATCCCATCACTGCACACTCACCCACTACTCACTCACCCACTTCACTCACTGCACACCCACTCACTGTACACTCGCTTGCTCGCTCACTCACTCACTCACTGTGTACAGTGAGCGTACTCACTCACTTTGCACTCACTGCGCACTCACTCACTGCACACTCACTCACTACTCCCCCACTGCACTCACCCACTTCACACTCACTCACTGTACGCTCGCTCACTCACTCACTGCACACTCACCCACTACTCACTCACTCTCTACTCACTCACCCACTTCACACGCACTCACTGTACGCTCGCTCGCTCACTGCACGCTCACTCACTCACTGCTCACTCACTCACTACTCACTCACCCACTACTCACTCACTCACTGTACGCTCACCCACTACTCACTCACTCACTGTACGCTCACCCACTACTCACTCACTCACTGTACGCTCACCCACTACTCACTCACTCACTGTATGCTCACTCACTACTCACTCACTCACCCACTCGCTGCACACTCACCCACTACTCACTCACCCACTTCACTCACTGCACACCCACTCACTGTACGCTCGCTCGCTCACTGCTCGCTCGCTCACTCACTCACTCACTCACTGCACACTCACCCACTACTCACTCACCCACTTCACTCACTGCACACCCACTCACTGTACGCTCGCTTGCTTGCTTGCTCGCTTATTCACTCACTTATTGTGTACAGTGAGCGTACTCACGAGCGTACAGTGAGCGTACTCACTCACTTCACACGTACTGCACACTCACTCACTACTCCCCCACTGCACTCACCCACTTCACACTCACTCACTGTACGCTCGCTCGCTCACTGCATGCTCGCTTGCTCGCTCACTCACTCACTAACTCACTCACTCATTGTGTACAGTGAGCGTACTCACGAGCGTACAGTGAGCGTACTCACTCACTCACTTCACACGTACTGCACACTCACTCACTACTCCCCCACTGCACTTACCCACTTCACACTCACTACGCTCGCTCGCTCGCTCACTCACTCACTCACTCACTTATTGTGTACAGTGAGCGTACTCACGAGCATACAGTGAGCGTACTCACGAGCATACAGTGAGCGTACTCACTCACTCACTTCACACGTACTGCACACTCACTCACTACTCCCCCACTGCCCTCACCCACTTCACACTCACTCACTGTACGCTCACTCACTCACTCACTCACTCACTCACTCACTCACTCACTTATTGTGTACTGTGAGCGTACTCGTGAGCGTACTCACTCACTTCACACGTACTGCACACTCACCCACTTCACTCACTCACTGTACACTCACTCACTTATTGTGTACAGTGAGCGTACTCACGAGCGTACAGTGAGCGTACTCACTCACTTCACACGTACTGCACACTCACCCACTTCACACTCACTCACTGTACGCTCGCTCACTCACTCACTCACTCACTCAGTACTCACTCACCCACTTCACACTCACTGTACGCTCACTCACTCACTCACTCACTCACCCACTGCTCACTCACTCACTCACTACTCACTCACCCACTGCTCGCTCGCTCACTCACTCACTCACTCACTCACTCACTCACTCACTCACCCACTGCTCACTCACTGCACACCCACTCACTGTACGCTCACTGCACACTCACTCACTCGCTCACTTATTGTGTACAGTGAGCGTACTTGTGAGCGTACTCACTCACTCACTTCACACTTACTGCACACTCACTCACTGTACGCTCACTCACTCACTGCTCCCCCACTGCACACTCACCCACTTCACACTCGCTCACTGTATGCTCGCTCACTCACTCACTGCACACTCACCCACTACTCACTCACTACTCACTCACCCACTTCACTCACTGCACACCCACTCACTGTACGCTCGCTCGCTCACTGTACGCTCGCTCGCTCACTGCACGCTCGCTCGCTCACTCACTCACTTATTGTGTACAGTGAGCGTACTCACGAGCGTACAGTGAGCGTACTCACTCACTCACTTCACACGTACTGCACACTCACTCACTACTCCCTCACTGCACTCACCCACTTCACACTCACTCACTGTACGCTCACTCACTCACTCACTGCACACTCACCCACTACTCACTCACTCACTCACTACTCACTCACCCACTTCACACTCACTGTACGCTCGCTCACTCACTCACTACTCACTCACTCACTACTCACTCACCCACTACTCACTCACTGCACACCCACTCACTGTACGCTCGCTCACTCACTACTCCTCACTCACTCGCTCACTTATTGTGTACAGTGAGCGTACTCACGAGCGTACAGTGAGCATACTCACTCACTTCAAACGTACTGCACACTCACTCACTACTCCCTCACTGCACTCACCCACTTCACACTCACTCACTGTACACTCGCTCGCTCACTGCATGCTCGCTTGCTCGCTCGCTCACTCACTCACTCACTCACTTATTGTGTACAGTGAGCGTACTCACGAGCGTACAGTGAGCGTCCTCACTCACTCACTTCACACTTACTGCACACTCACTCATTACTCCCCCACTGCACACTCACCCACTTCACACTCACTCACTGTACACTCGCTCGCTCACTGCATGCTCGCTTGCTCGCTCGCTCACTCACTCACTCACTCACTTATTGTGTACAGTGAGCGTACTCACGAGCGTACAGTGAGCGTCCTCACTCACTCACTTCACACTTACTGCACACTCACTCATTACTCCCCCACTGCACACTCACCCACTTCACACTCACTCACTGTACGCTTGCTCGCTCACTCACTGCACACTCACCCACTACTCACCCACTTCACACTCACTCACTGTACGCTCGCTCACTCACTCACTCCACACTCACCCACTACTCACTCACTCAGTACTCACTCACCCACTTCACACTCACTGTACGCTCGCTCACTCACTCACTCGCTCACTCACTCACTACTCACTCACCCACTACTCACTCACTGCACACCCACTCACTGTACGCTCGCTCACTCACTACTCACTCATTCGCTCACTTATTGTGTACAGTGAGCGTACTCACGAGCATACAGTGAGCGTACTCACTCACTTCACACTTACTGCACACTCACTCACTACTCCCCCACTGCACACTCACCCACTTCACACTCACTCACTGTACGCTCACTCACTGTGTACAGTGAGTGTACTCACTCCCTCACTGCACACTCACCCACTCACTGTATGCTCGCTCACTCACCCACTTCACACTCACTGCACACTCACCCATTTCACACTCACTGCATACTCACTCACTGTACGCTCACTCACTCACTGTACACTCACCCACGTCACACTCCCTCACTGCACACTCACCCACTCACTGTTCGCTCACCCACCCACTTCACACTCACTGCACAGTCCCTCACTGCACACCCACTCACTGTATGCTCACTCACCCACTTCTCACACACACACACACACTCACTCACTGCACTTCACACTCACTGCACTTCACACTCACTCACTGCACACTCACTACTTACTCACTGCATATTACATCAGCCTGCTGACAGCTCAGCTCAGAATATACACATACACACAGCTGGGGGGAGGGGGGGTTCTACACACTGAAGACTCCTGGGTTTGAATCCACAGAAGAATAAAAGATGATGGATCAGAATTTCAGCTTTCAGTTCCCAATATTTTCGACCCAACAATAAATATTGGAACATGTGACTGCCAGGTGTTTCTTGTACCCCAGGTGGATCTTGTTTGATTGACAGTTTCAATAATTAATAGGTCTGAATGTCGACTTTTGGTTGAACCCTGGGTTTCACCTGTGAAGACTGTTAAAAAATTTGCTGTTTCAAAGGAAACCCCACCATGATGACCAGAGAGCTGTCTGTGGGAGAAAACGAGCCGTTCTGAAGCTGAGAAAAGTCGATCAGAGCCACTGCACGAGCGCTGGGCATCACCAATAAAACAACATGGAATTTCCTGAAAAAGAAAAACTGCTGGTGTACTAACAACCAGACATGGACCAGATCAGGCAGGAAAACAACCACAGTTTATGACAAGCATTGTGAGAGCTGTGAAGAAAAACCCAACAACCATCAGTGACGTCACTAACAACCTCCACGGGGCAGCGGTGAAGGTACCACAAGCCACCATTCGAAGACGACCTCGAGAGCAGAAATATAGAGACCATGAGAGCAGATGGAAACCTCTCGTCAGCAGTAAGAATCAGAAGTCCGATTGGAATTCACAGAGAACTACAGAGACGAACCACAAACACTCTGGAACCAAGATGATCCTCGACCAAAGTGTGGAGAAGGAAAGGATCTGCTGCGTGGAGGTGGTGTCACGGCGTGGGCTTCATGGCTGCTTCTGGAACAGACTCACTAATCTTCACTGATGAACTCCTGATGGTATCAGCAGAATGACTTCAGAAGTTTACAGAAACGTTCTGTCTGAGGTTTTTACACAGAAACGCATCCAATCTAATTGGGAGGAGCTTCATCATGCAGCAAGACAGCAACCAAAACACACTGCAGCGCAACACAGGACTTCATCAGGAGAAGAAAAGGGGAAGGTTTTAGACTGGACGAGTCCATCAGCAGACCTGAACCCAACTGAGCAGCGTTTCACCTCCTGAAGAGGAGACTGAAGGGAGAAACCTCCATAAACACACAACTACTGAGAGAAACTGCGCTACACAACTGGAAAAGAGGAACACGACAATGTGGTGATGTCAGTAACACGTCGACATGCACAGATCAGGAAGTGAAAGCTGAAATTCTCATCCATCATCTCCTTCATCTACTGATCTCAAACCCACTTTTGGAGGGGACTGGGTATAAAGAGATGGACAGATATATTTTAATAGGATAAGCTTGCATTAATAAAATCTGATTGTGTGTGTGTGTGTGTGTGTGTGTGTGTGTGTGTGTGTTGTAGCTGACAGCAGCAGAGCGTCCACATCGTCGTCCAGCTCGTCCCTCAGTAACAGCAGCAGTGCAGCAGCAGTAAAAACTCGTCCTGGTCAGACTGCAGTGTCCGAGTCCAGACTGTCAGCACACGCCCCCGAGTTCATCCCCTCCTCCTACACACCTGTCCAGGTGAGGCGTCCAGGTGTAGTGCTGTGCGTGATGTTTATCGTCATCTGCACGAACTGAACGTGTCGGTGCGCTCAGCGTTTCACACGCAGATAGTTATACAGTCCTCATGGACTTCCTCCTGCAGTGTTATAGTTCTGGAGAAGATGGAAACAACACAAAATAAATGCGTGTTATTGCTTTCATTCGTTCCGTGAGAACCGCGTCACACTGAAAAGCAAAACCCTCACTGCGTTGCGTCTCTGTTGAATGTCTGAAGAATTAAATAGTGCCCTCCTGTCGGAGCGACTGTAATTCCTCATTTCACTTTCAGCTCAGCGTTACAGTCGCGCCACACTGAAATGCAGTCAGTGTCCAATCACAGACTTGAGCTGTGTTTGGGGGCGTGGCTATAATCGGAGAAGCAGCCGAAAGTGTTTCTACATAAATAAACAGCCTTTATTGTTTCTCATCAGTTTTTTTTTTCATTCT